>NW_014557982.1:355543-554077 GCF_001313825.1 Dinoponera quadriceps | reverse complement strand
CCCCCCCTCCCTCTGCCCCTCCACCCGTCGTATCCCCTCGTCCGGTCCTCTCTTGCTCTCTTTCTCTCCCTCTTTCTCCTTCTCCGTTCCTCGCTGGCGAGGTCGCCCGATACAACGTCGCCCCGACGAGAATGGACTGGGGCCGTTTCCACGCCGAAAAAAGAAGCGCGAAAGGGTGGCAGAAGATGGCCGGAAGCACGAAAGAAAGCAGATGCCCCGACAACCCCGACTTATCTGGCCGCGGCACCCTCCGGTCCTCCCCCGCTTCCTCCTGCCTCGCCTCTTCCTCCGCTTCTCCTCGGTCTGGCGAACGGCGGGGATCTCCTCTTCCTCCTGTCGGCTCGTTCGAACATGCACGTCGGGAGAACTCGTGGCTCTTACCCGGGGAGTTATCGCGCCCTTCTCTCCCCCGCAATGTTCGCGATCTCGCATGCCCTCCTGTTCGCAAACACCGATATCGCGCGCGCAGAACGAGAACGAGGAAATTCCGGGCGTTCCGTGCTTTCGTAACGCTCCAGCAACGGTAAAAAAGTTTCTCTTGCACGCACATTTTCACATGTCCCAAACGGTCCGTGTGAATTTTTGCGTTAACAACACAAGGTGAATATGTTGTAAAGTAACGCAAAATTACTATCTGTAATATATTAATCGACGTTGAGAGGGAGGTATGTTGTTTTAACACTTACACATGTTGAATATTGGCTCGGCACAAAATAGTAGTTAGAATCATGAAAAGGATGTAGTTTCTCGAGGCCGAAGATAACTGTGATTTCTCTCCGTGTGCGGTCGAAAGAAAATCATCGTTTCTTTCTCGGTAAAATATCGCGAGAGAACGGAGAAGCCGCGGGGCACCGTCGATAGAGTATGCAAACTTCATCGGCCGGCAAGGGTGCGCCGACACGGACTTCCCTCCTTCCCCGTCTCCTTCGCCTACGGCTCGCACCCCATTCCGCGCGGCGGTAAGTAGCTTGCGCTACTAGACGACGGTGGTCGCGGTGATACATCACGCGGGTGTCAACGAGTGTCCCTGCCGCTGTAATCTCGCATCCATCAAGCGCGGAGGGAGACACGCGGGCGGCGGACGTACGACGGTTCCCTGATCGATGTCCATCGGCTCGGAGAAGCGACCTGGGGCCCTCACCTATGACCTCTTTCTCTCTCCCTCTCTCTTAACACGCCCGGGCAGCCCTAGCCGGGATCAATCGGTATTCGCCCGATTCGATTTTCATTTATCTTTCCCTATCTGAAAGCTGCTATCGTCATCGCGATCCTTCGGACGCGAAGCTCGGATCGGCCCTGCCTTCTGTGTTCTTCCAAATCGGTCGTGAATTTCGCAGCTCACCGTAAAAAATGACCACCGGAGGGCGCGTACACGCGTCCTCGTCAGCGCCGACTACTCTCGTTGTCGTTCTTTGAACGTGGATTTTCTAAACGACCGGGCGTGCTTTCGAGTCGAAATTGGAAACCGAGAGATACGGTCCGGTCCAATTAAGAGATTCCCTCGGGACGGGAGAATCATCGTTTTTCTCACCGAAATATTGAAACGGAGTATCGTGCGGACATCGCCCGGTCCTCGTTCTACTAATTACCGGCTAATTTTCCACTCGAACGTGCTCGAGTCCATAAAGTCGGGATTACCGGCTAGGGATGTTGAACCGGTGTAGGGATTATAGTTCGCTCCTCTTAAGGGATCAGTCTACGTGACCCTTCGAACCTCCGAGGAGGAACCTCCTCCTCTCGGCTGTCTATCGTTATCACGGTATGTTCCCCGCCCCTTCTTATCTATTAACCACCCCCGTGGTACATTGTTGTTCACACAATAGTAAAAACAAAAAAATTTGTAGATTTTATCCAGATGGATGGTTCAAGATAACGTTCAAGTTATCGAGAAAGACGGCCTTTGAGTTTCGATCTGTTTTCGACCTGCGATTGAAGTTGTAAAGCCGCCATGTCCATGACATCGTTCAAACGGATATCATATCGCGTCGTGACGGATTCGGCTTCGATAATATCAATGGACGCGCCATTATATACATATGTACATTTTTTTTTTCCACAGAGACCCCAATGAACTTTTATGGCCGCTGTTTACGCGGTAAAAAATCACGCGGTAACCTCGGCGACCGCGTCGTAACGCGGCCGTCAGTTACAGCGAATAAATTACGTCGCACCAGGGGGAACCCGGGCGGTGTATATTGCTCACAAATGGTATCTGGATAATTCGACGTGGTGGCGAATCGACGTCGAATCGCTTTATTGCGGACTGGTTTGCAAACACAGTGCCGGGCGCGGCGCGCACCCGAGAGCGTAGCACCGCTCTCTCTCTCTCTCTCCCTCTCTCGTGATTAATGGCCGAGGGTGCGCGCAGCCCGGAGAGAGAGTAGTAGTCCAGAAATTAAGCGCGGAAAAAACAGATCGTACCTCTCGTTACGGGCGCGCGATCTCCGCTCCGCTTCTCTGTCAGGCTGCCGATGAATAGTAAGCCGCGCGCGCGCGCGGCACTGTCTAGTGAACCTTTTCCGCCTCTCTCCTCCGCCTCTCTTGTTAATTAACCGGAAAATTATTCCTGCCACTCGGCGATCGGAGGACCTTGCATCTTCGTGTTCGACACGCGATACCGCCGGTAGCGTACCCCTATCGCCCGTTCTATTGTGAGGCTTTTTTTTTACTCCATTTTGCTTTGTTTTTCATTTCCGCTAAATGAAAATTGCGAAACAATCGCGGACAACCAACGAGCCTCGCGACCTCGAGATCGTTGAAAAGCGCGACATTCTCGCCGACCAGCGGCCGAAAAATCGACGCAAGCGTCGTTTTCCCCTCCTCTTGACCCTGAATTATTCAACGACTCGAAGACCCGGCGAGGACTTCATAAAAATTGCACGCGTCGTGATTGCCGTGGTTCAGAGTCAACGGACGCAGGAGAGAGGAAGAAAGAAGAAGGGTGAAGAGACCGGGGCGAAAGGGAAAGACATACTTTTAAAATGTACCCACCGATCCCTCAGGGACATGACGCCATCTTTCTTCCTCGATGTCGTAGTTTCTCTTTCTTTCTGTTTTAATCTGGCACATGTAAACGTCACCAGATGAGGCGACTAGGTCGTTTTCTGTGATAAGGCTGCAGACTGACACAAATCCGTGATCTGGAAACGATAATATAAGCATTATCTCTATAATTGTATTATATTGCTTTATATTGTATATTATTTATGATTATCTTACATTTTTTATATCACACTATATTGTATTGTGTATGTGTGCACGCGCGCGTGTATGTGTGTATGAGATGATATTATATTTTATTGTACTTTTTGTATTTTATATTATATTGTATTAAATTATACTGTGTTATAAATAAAGATACTGATGATTGAATCTTAGTCAAATTTCTCTTTATTATTTATGTCGCCTCTTCGTTCATTATATTTCTCTAATAATATATAAGAAACGAGAAATTAAAAAAGAATCTCGTAAATATTCACATTTTCAGCCGGAAAGTCATGCTACTTCTTTGATCATTATATTCTCCTAATACCAAAATTAAAATTTTTTGAAAAATTTAACCATTTTCAAATTTGCCGCCGAAAATTCGTGCTACTTTGATCATTATGTTCTCCCAGCACTAAAATTAAGATTTCCGGTAAAATTCAACCGTTTTCAAATTTCCCGCCGAAAATTCGTGCTACTTCTTTGATCATTATGTTCTCCCAGTACTAAAATTAAGATTTCCAGTAAAATTCAACCGTTTTCAAATTTCCGGCCGAAAATTCGTGCTACTTCTTTGATCATTATGTTCTCCTAGTACCAAAATTAAACTTTTCGGAAAGATCCAACTGTTTTCGCAGATTTGTATCAGGATAGTATAATGAGCGAGGAGGTATTCAAAAACTAATGCAAGTAATATAACTTAATGATAAGTCAGACAATCAAGAAAATTTTTTCTGAAGCACGTAGTATTCAACGAGAAGATAGAACGTCGAAAATTTTTCTAGAACAAGTAGTATAAGTACTTGTGGGGGAGAAAGGAATGGATGGAAAGATTTAAATGAAAAGTATGTATTTTAATGAAATATTTATTTTTTGCAAATATAATATACAGTGATATATACAACTTATATGATACAATATAACATAATATATATATATTATGTGTGTGTGTGTGTGTGTGTGTGTGTTTTATAAATTAGATATGCATTTCGCCTTTTTCTGTTGAGGAAGCTTGACATAGGTTCGATAATAGGATGGATTTGCGCGATACAACACCAGTCACATTAATCGCATCGCCGTCGCTTCGCGTCGCCGTCGCTTCGCAGAGCGGCGAAATGATTTTCGCGACGTCTCTCATCTTTTTCACTCGCTCCCGATGTGAGTCTCGCCGGGCGCTTACAAAGAGCCCCGAGAGCGCGCTCTCCTTCGCAAATTCCGCCACGTCGACCACGCGAATTTCCGCCGTAAAACTAACCGTCGACCGCGGGTCGACGAGAAATGTCCCGGCTGACGTATAATCGATCAGGCCGAAACACCCCCCTTGTCGCCGATCCCTTAAATCCACCCACCTATCACTTGGCGGTATGTAAAGGGTGTGTTTAGAATCCGACCGGGGAGGGGGCCTCTTTAGAATGGTACTCGCCCGGCGATTCGTAACAGTCGTGACCGCGTACTCTTGGCATAATGCAGGAATCGTGTTCCGCATCCGGAAGTATTGCGCGCGCGCGGAATGGATGCTCGCCCGGCACGCGGACGCCCTTTGAAAAACTGGCCGCTGAGCAAACATCTTCGGGAAATATATCGGGACAGACACCTCGACCATATTTAACGCCTCCGCTGGATGAGATCGCGTTATTCCGCGCGCGGTATCGTCGAATCGTACGAAACTGCCTCGTGTTTTCCGATAAATAAACGTCCCACCAGCTGGGCGATGTAAGTTACATCGCTATTCGGGAGGGACAATGGGGAACTCGCAATGAATATCGATGATGTCCAGCTTCGTGCGAATTTCGAGAAAAAAAATATCCCACCGGTGTTTCCATTAAAAATTTCCGCCCTATATATTACAGTAATAAAATGGTTCGAAAAGTATTTTCCCGCGTCAAGTTTCTATCTAACCTTTTTTTGTTATTTCTCGTTTTATTTTCTATACATTTTTCCATTTTAATGTATATTAGCGGGAAAATAGCAGTGTTATGATTTTAAGCTCCTGCAAAACTAGTGATTACAAGCTGTATATACAGAGAAAAAGATTTCTTTGAATTAAGTAAAATTTCTTTACTTGAGACAAATTTTGGGATGGAGCAAATAAACGATTATAAATATTCCTCTTGTATTTTCATCCAAACATTACAATAATTGTTGAGACATTTTCATTCGGACGGAATGATATTCAAACAATATTTGACGTAAAATTATGTTGTTCATATCCAACAAGTCCAAACCAAACGAACATGTACTAAATCCAAAGAATCCTTTTTTTCTCTGTGTACAATGTTTTTTGAAGCGTTTCATTACCATAATGGTGAACCCTCTCGCGCGCGTTCCAAGTTCATAACGTCGACGGCGACGTTTTCACGCGGAGCACCGATTCTTCGTTCGGCGCATCGAACGAGGGACAGAGAAGGAGGCGGCGGAGCCTCTCACCCTTGCCCTCGACCTCGCCCCTCAAGGGTAATAAAACGGCAATTTAATTCGTACACTTGATAAACGCCTGCGAGAGCGCGCGCAAGACTGGCGAAAGTCAAGCGAACGAACGAACGAACGAACGGGGAGGGCTTATTTTGCAAATCATCGCCTCGGCGATAATAAAGCGCGCGTCTGGAGAAACAAGGAGCAAAATAAAGGCGCGGACGTGAGCGATGACGAAACGCG
This sequence comes from Dinoponera quadriceps, assembly GCF_001313825.1. Taxonomy (NCBI): domain Eukaryota; kingdom Metazoa; phylum Arthropoda; class Insecta; order Hymenoptera; family Formicidae; genus Dinoponera; species Dinoponera quadriceps. The sequence continues at coordinate 548,218 of NW_014557982.1, read as the reverse complement.
GGCCCGCGTTTCACGGGGATAATGATAAACTGCCGGCGTCAGAGTTAAACGATCGATTATTTCGTCCTGGAAAGATGCGCGCATCTACGGCGGCGTGATGGAGCGCGCACAATAAATTCGCGCGAGGCTGAGAAAAGCGCGCGCGCGTCTCACCCGACACGCGGGCAGAGCCGGCAGCCGCTTCTCGCGCCACCAATGCCCGTCGAATCGAGGGGAGCGTTTCGTCAAAGTAATCCCGCGAAGAATGGCGAAGAATGTTTCATTGTCGGGGTGTCAATAATTACGAAGGTGTTAATAACGGATATATTCGACGGGCTGTGCTCGCCCGGTGGGATTTCAATGTCGGGGGCTTCGTTTCTCGCGTTTCAATCGCTCTCGTAGAGCACCTCTGCGATAATTCTACCGATGCGCGTGTGCGCGTAATATAATTCGAAACAGAGCGGGGGATGCTCGCTGCGGACACCGGCGATCTGCGGAAAGATCGGGTCGCATTTCAAACCGAAGCTGAATTTTCGCGACCAAGTGGGAACCGGTGAGGCCTCCCTGGAGCGCACTTCCACCTCGCTCGAAAGCCGCGTGTCGAGGACCATCGCTACCACCGCGTAACCTCGCATTCCATCGCGAACGCATTGAGAACCCATGGCCGCGTCCGGCTTGCCCGCGACGGAGAGGGGTTGAAACGAAGGCAAAGGGGGCAGGGGGGTTTCCAGGGGGTGCTCGCAGGGTGGTTAGTGGCATTCATCGCGATGCAGATGGCTTCCACCCCTCACGTCGGCACGAGCAAGAGAGTGAGCGAGTGAGAGAAAATGAGAAAGAGAGAGAGAGAAGGAGGGAGGGAAGGAGAGAGAAAGAGAGACCGAGCGATTCGAGAGTGAACGGGAGAGAGCTTGCCGGTGCTGCTGCTGTTGCTGCCGACGTCGCTGCTGCGTGTGCGTGCACGCGCTTTTTCCTGCGTCCCTCTGTGCCTTTGGCCTCTCCATAACTACCTACCTACCTACCTACTCGCTCCCCTTCCCCCCTCTTTCTCACTCACTCATGATGCGCGCACACGTGCGTACGGTCGTCCAATCGCCGGTGCGTGTTTCCTCTTTCCCTTGGCGCGCGAGTACGCGGTTTTTGCGTGTGCGAGTAGGCGAGATTGCGTCCAGCGTGCGTAATGGTGCGTATGTATGCGGCTTTTTTTTTTATTTTACCTTCTTTTTTCTCGTTTCCCGCACCGAGGAAGGAAGAGAAGTTAACGGACGTGCGCGCGCGCCGCGACTCGCGTCTCCGAAACTTCGCTCGGTAGCCGCCGAGATCTCGGCGGGTTCGCATTCGATCTGGGAAATTCTTCGGCGGAGTCAGGTGCCGTTGTTCCTCGCGATTCCCAGTGGCCCGGGTCCCGGATCCGAAGAATGTCGCGTTAAACGATTATGCCCGCTCACGAGGGCCTCCTCGTACGCACGATTTCGCCTGGATCACAACAGAAGCCTATCTCGGAATAAAACGGGAACGTCGTCTCGGATTTAATTCTCGTTTACGATCGAACCCTCCCCCCTTCCTCCCTCCTTCGGCACCGACCCACCCCACCTCCTTTCTCCTACTTGGCTCGTGAACGTATATTGTATATCCCCGGGAGGGTAGAGCCCGGTTCCCTGTATTTACCTGTCACCTCGATGACGATCGTGACGAGGGTACTACGTGTACCCGGCGTACCCTCCGTCCTTGACGCTGCTCGAGGTACGTCCAGACGTCTCGCCGGGACTCGTGATTCGCGCACGGTTTTTCGCGACCTCGCTCGAGCGGGGAAATCTCGATATTAATGGGCTCGTCTCGAAGACGCTAATGGGAATAGTATGCGTGAGCCTTATCGATAGCGAGCCGACTTGTTTAATTAGCAGCAACTATGCTCAGGTACCTGGGTACACAGGTACTGTTCGAGTCTTTCCAGGTACCTGGGTGCCCAGTTAATGTAAAAACTGACAGACATAACGTCGTAGAATGACAAAAGACAAAATCAGCTGATGCGAAGTCAACGGTAGCGAACATCAACAACAGATGGCAGGCGAGTGTTACCTGGATTAGAGTTCCCTGATAAGAGTTGCGACAAACCACCGCCATTTATTAGCTCAGTAACATAACAATATAGTAACTCTTTACAGTTACATTGACCCCTCATATGCAATAGCTTGACCAATCAGAAATTGTCACCTCTATTTCGCAACTCTCATTATAGGAGATCTCTGATCTGGGTTATTAGCCGCGAATATTTTTCTCCCAGGTACCTAAGTATTATCAGGTTAGTACCTGGGTGTTCGGGTGTAGAAACTGTACGGTTTATACTGGCCGTGCTGCTTTTAATCGACGTTAACGCAATCGCGCACGAATAATCCGTTTTAATTAGCCCGATGCGCGGAAGCCGTAAGAGAGCATTAAAATCAATACGCCTATAAACACTGGATCGGCGATCTTGCCTCGCCGAGGAACAAACAGAGAGATAGAGGAGGAAGAGAAGAGAGAAGAGAGAGAGAGAGAGAGAGAGAGCTTCGGTAAACAGCAATCAATTATCCAACGCGAGTTCGCGTCCGCGGTCCGTACGTAAATTATCTCGTTCTCGCTCGTGCTCGGCGGGGCGCGGGAAATCATCACATTTTTCACGGAGATTAATCGAGTCGACAAACGAGTTCGATCGATGAATAATCGATTCGGGGAGGCGCGATAAATCGGCTCCCGCGGGCCCCGGCGGTGGTTAGCTACCGATTCCACACGTGATTTGCATACGCAGGAACGTGTCGCGGTACCGACGACACCGGTACCGGGACCCACCTTCGATTGTCATGAAAATGTCTCGAAAACGTGTCGCCGGCACCGTGGTAGCTCGCCAATGACGCGCGCTTGAGCTCTGCGTTATGAAGGCGAAAAGGGAGAGACGGGGAGAGAGAGAGAGAGAAAGGGGGTGAGAAGGAAGAAGAGCCGGACGGACTTGGGGAACGGGGGGTATACCACGAGACACGAAAATTGGCATAAATGAGATTGATACGACTTTAAGTTACTCCACGTGTGAGAGGCTCGTCGAGATTCTGGTCCCGCCACTCGTCACGCCACTTTGCACGCGCGCGCGCGCGCACTTCGCGTCCTCCTCGCATGAAGAAAAGCTCTACGAGCGCGACGCTCTCGAGCCGGGGACGCCCGACCAGATACGCCCCTGCCGTTGACCGGCGTGTCGCTCGTTTCAATAACGATCTGCAGGAACCCGTTCGGCGGAAAGTGACGTTGAGAAAGAGATAGGGTGAGAACGGCCGAGAGAAAGAGACGGAAGGATCGGAGGAGAACTAACCGGGTAGCCCAGAGAGGAGAAGTTGCCTCGGTGTCGACCTATTTAGGGCCGTACCTCGATTGCCGTACCGCGATGAACCGAGTGTGCTTTTCTCTTGATTCCCCCGACGTGCCGACGATGAATGCCGCCTCGCGACAGGTGGCATTTGCACGCTCCGTGTAATCTTATCGGGCGCGAACGCGCCGACTTATCGCGAAGTCTTAAAAATCTCCCTCATATCTCGGATATATCGGTCACCGCGAAAGACTACCGGTCGCCTCCGTTCTTTTTTCCATTTTTAACTTCGCACTTGTGTTTAACCTTGTCACATTCGACCTGTATTCGAGAAATGCACCGTGACAAATTTATCTCCATAAATTTCGCCGACGCATTGCCAGGTCGAAGAGTCAAAAAGAAAAATACCTTCACCGGTGGTCCCTTCGTGCCGTTATGTTAGTGCATACATGTCGTAAAACAATATTTCACGAAAATCCGACAAGTGATTTGTTGGCTTACATCAATCAACTCTACAACCGGGTCACCGGATGACACAGTGCCCTGAAAAATCAGCAATGTTAAAATATCCCAGCAAAGTGAAAATTCGAGAAGGTTATTAGCAATTCTTCTGTCATGCGGCGCAACTTTTTTCGGACCTACCACGAAGAATCCTTTTTCCACGGAGTATCCTTTTTTTTTTTTATAGAAATTTCAACGGTCAGTTATTTAGCTTTTCAGCGGTTCAGTTTTTTTCTCTACGTTGAAACCTCCTGAAGCCTCTCCCGAAGGGAGCTCGCCGCGGCCTCTCATCGATTTCGATCCGCCGCAAAAATGTATAGCGCCGTGACGCCGGCGAAGATGCTCCCACGGGTGGCGAAAGGAACGTAGCAGATCGCGTATACCGTGGTGGTGACGGGGCTGCTCGCGAGCGCGCGGAATCTGGGAGCGGCGGCGTGTAGAACAAGTAATAAAATAATTTTAACGACCGGCTTGAATTATGCGCGTGGTACAAATAATAATATCTGCCCGGCACGCATGCCTGCAATAAATATCGAAGGGGTCCCCGGCTCTCTCCCCTCCCCGCCACCCCCCGCTGACGATCGAGGAACCCTCGAGCGTGTACCCTCTTCACGGTGTACCTCGGCGAAGCTTCGGCTACTGCGTGCAGGCAGAGGTCTCGAGCATATCGAGGGGGGACCCTGCGAAAAGGGGGCCTGACCTCGTAGCAGTGATTCTCCGTTACCGACGGCGACGTTCGTCGCAACAGCGATAACGTGGGAATAGCATGTAAACGACCAGCAAAGGTCACTCTTTATCCGTTTACTTCTTCAGGCTTTGAATCAGGCTTCAGGAATCCTCGGAAGAGATAGCGAATATTTTTTCTCCCATATGCCCGAGCGAAAGGAGAAAATGATGATAAGCGAATATTATCGCCTGGGACGAAAACAAGTCGCTGATTCATAATCGGTATGTGTGTCAGGAGACGGAGATAGCCGAAGGAGCGCAATTGTTTTAGATAAACGCAGAGAAAATCCTAAACGCATTGCGTAATATTCGCAAAAGTGAAATAAATCTCTTTCTCTCTCTCTTTCTCTCTCTCTCTTTCTATACATATATATAGATTTTAAATAAGCGCAAAAAATTTTAAAAGATGATTCTTTGTTGAAAAGTAAAGAGGGGTTTTTATATAAACATATCCTTCTCTAAGAAGCTGCGCTTCTGTAAGGAATAAGGTGAAAATTAGATTTTTATTTTTTTCTCAAATTTTGGGGACAAGTTAAAAAAAAATGAAATTTGGTGAACATTTTCTCCCAATAAAAAGGATACTTATCAATATTTTCTTTTAATCCCCCCATGTCTTTGCAAGGGGATGAAGCTAGCAAACCCTATTCAACTTTTCACTATATGTTCATATGAAAGACCTCCTTTAATTTCCGATGAAGAAGCATCTCCTAAAATTGTTCGTACTTATTTAAAATCTCAAATTAAAATACAATCGTTTAAAATACAATCAAGCTTCCTCTCTCTATATGTATAATCAATCTCTCTTTCCTCGCGGGGTTCCTCGAGTGTGCCGGGCGGGGTGAACGGTATTGCGCAGGGCGAGGTCGGTCGACGCCGGCAGGTGACGGACGCAGCGCGAATTAAGTGTCATAAGATGTTGGCCGCGTGTGAAGGGTGTCATTGTCATTTCCCGCCGCGGGACCGAATTCCACGCGCGATCCCGAGCGCCGCTCGTCGATGGATATATCGATCCTAGCAATAATACCGGACGTTTCCAAACGACCACGCGGACGGCGACGGGGCTATTGTGACACCGACCGCCACCCTCCGTAAAAATAGAACGCCGAATCAAAACAAATATAAAAGCTATTCTCTCGCCGGCGTGCGCAGTCGCCGCGGTGTTAGCAAAACATACTCGCTCGCATACCTCGCGAACTTCACCTCCTGCAGATACGCGGGATTCGAAACGCGCGCAAATAACTCGCCGCTTCCGAGCGGAAGCGCGTCCTTTCGCGCTGGAAATCGCGCGATTCACCGATCCTGGGGCGAGTTTCTTAGGTCTCAATCGCCGAATCGAGAGAGTCTTCGGTCTTCGCGAAGGCGAAGTTCGACGAACGTGCAAATTGGCCGACGGGGTGTTGCGTTGCATCGCGAAGGCTACCCGGCGCGGATTTCGCGCGGCACAAGAGAAAGAAAAAGCGTCTCGATGTCGGGACCGAGAAGAGGGTAGGCGGAAGAGGCGAGACGGGCAGGGGGAGACGGGGCACGACGAGAGAGAGATTATGTCGTCAAAACGGACGTGTGGCGTAGACACGGCGGTTGTGCCCATTGGCCCGTTGACAGCGCAATGAGATCCTGATTTGCGCGGATGTATTTAATCGCGCGCGCGCGGAGGCGCGCGAGAGAGTTGCGGGCTCGCTCGCACGAGCGAGCGAGCGAGTGAGCGAGCGAGCAGTTGCGCGCATCGTTTAGCAATCAGGGAGAATGATGCAGCCAGAACGAAGGAACGAACGAACGGACGGTCGGCCGGTCGAGCCGGTGCAGCGAGAGACGCCGTACGCGCAATCAGTATGCCCGCACAATTTATTTGTACACCTGTGCCGGTCCTGCGGGACACACGAGAGATCGATCCGGGGCCCGGGGGGCGCGTAAAGACGCGATCGCGAAAACGCGTGAAATCGGCGCCCTTACGACCGCGCGTGCAACCGGCCGGAATTTCTGCAAACTCCCGCGAGACTCGGAAGGAATTTCTCTACACTGAAGAAAGGGTTTGGTAACGGTTACCGAGCATTTCGTCAAGTAATCTCGACTAAATGACTCGGTTACAGTAACCAAATTCGCATGGCACGTGTAATTAAGTGATCCGGTTACACCAACCAAATCATTTAGTTATACGTACTATACAACTAAATGATTTCATTACTGTAACCGAATCATTTGGTTGAAACTATTCCACGAAATATTTCATCTAAATCTAAATAGTGTTATCAAACTAACTTTCCAGTCTACATTGTTTTTTAAAAGGGCTACATGCATCTTCACGTACCTCAACGATCGCGCTGACAAATATTCTCCAGATTCAACGAAATTTGTAAAAAAATCTTCCCGGAAGGTTCATTTATGTTTAATATTTTTCAAAGAGACGGAATATGATAACTATTTCAAGACAGCTGTTCTGCAAGTATCATATATGGCGTGTCCGGCGTAAATATGGAGCGTAATTGAAGTATAAATCTCCGAAAGGACACACAAATCTCGTTTGTCTCGTCACGGACAAATTAGTTTCGTTTCCCTCACCAGGTGGGAAAACTTCTTCTCTAATGGTTGCGTGAAATCTTGACGGACATGTCGTCCACCGTGCCGAGCGGTCGCTCCCGAGCTCATTTCGCCGTGAGTTAGACGGGCGAGAGATTATTTGGATTCCGAAGAATGGCAACAATCGAGCTTTGTAATCGGTCCTCGAAACGATAAAGACTTTGTTGGCTACCCTTCTGGTGCCGTTCTCTACCCGTCGCGCGACCACCCCCTGATTTTCGCTTGGTTTCGCTCGCTCACTCACTTTCTCTCTCTTCCCCCTACCCTCTCCCCACCTCTCCTTCCTCTTTTCTCATCGTCGCACACACAATCTCCCTTTCTCTCGTTACTCAGGCTCTAAGAGCTGGCCCAATGCTATCACCTGTTGACAATCGCACGCCTACGAATTCGCCCGCGTATCGCCCGATCGCGCCTCGCCCTCCCCGTTCTCTTTCTTTCGTTACGCGAGTTTGACGGCGTTCCAAGTTCGATGAATCGAAAAGGAGGCTCGCTCGCTTTGACGCTAAAGGGTTCCACGAGACGAGCAACGTTCAACGATTTCCCGGGCTTTCCCCTCCTTATCTTCCCTTTATTTTTTTCCTCACCGCGTCGATATCGACGCAGCGGTGGATCGGCAAGGTCACGATCACGTCGGAGAAAACAGGGAAACGCAACCGGGTTCCGCGTGTCGGCGATAAGATTGCAGCCTCTCTCGAGCGGTGGACGCGCGCCGAAAGACGCGAAACCGTGGGCTCTCGCTCGCCGATGAATGAACGCGCGCGCGCGTGAGAGGTGTGCGCACATGGGCCGTTCGCAGAAAGATCGATCGGGGCCGCTCAGGATTCTAGTTTTCGAGTGCTTCTATGCGCCCGGGGGACGCACAATGAGCTTTCTCGTGTCGCGCACGGTGGATGCGCGCGTGCACCGCCGATGCGCACACTCGCGCACTTATATGCGATCGCACATGCGTTCGATAGGATAGATAGTGTGTGGTGTGTGTGTGTGTGTGTGTGTGCGTCTATGTGCTTGTACGAGTCTACGTATACACGAGTCTAGGAAAGCTCGGTGCCACAAAGGCAGTGCGCCATCGAGTATCGCAAACATTGATTTGAATCACAAAGACCGCCCGCGGTATTCCATTGTCGGACTCCGACTTATTGTACGCTCGCTCTCTCTCTCTCTCTCTCGCGCTCGCTCGCTCGCTCTATCTCTCCCTATTCTCTATCTCTCTCGCTCTCTCTGTCTCGCTCTGCTTCTCTCCTTTACCCCCGGCTTCCCATGTGTATCGCACGATTCGCTCTATCTTTTTTCAACGGTAACGACCTATCAATCCACTTATTCCGCACGGTTTATGTGCCACTTGTGGCATTTCGGCCTAACGCGCCGCGCGCGAATAATGCGCGTCGATTTTTGTGGATACGCACCACCTGTGGGTCTATTCCACCGTCATCGTCGCCGACGGCGTGGGGCTCTTCGCGTCGTCGTCAGCACGCGTCAGCACGTGCGACAAAGTTCTCGCGTCGTCGCGGAAACCGGCGAATCGCGCGCGTCGGGAATATTTACGCGCGCGGCGATATTTTAAACGTCCGCGGGACTATTCACAATCGACGGTCATTTACGCCCCCGAATTCGTTATTAGCCCGAATTCTGCCCTCGGTCTCACCTGCGGATAACGCGCGCAGTTTTTAACAGCGTGATTAATTAATTTTATTTATGCGATCCCACCGATGCGGGGTTTCAACGGCGAAAATTCGGCGTCCGCCGAAAAACGGTCGCGCCACGCCTCGGTGCACTCGTGGGAAAAACTTACTCCTGTTATTGTTTCCATCGTCGCGATAAGGGCTTATCTTGCGGATAACGGCTCCGATCTTGCTGCGGACCAAAGATCGTTGGCCTCAAGGACGAATTGTGAAATAAGTCGTCGGACATCACGTGACGATCACGACGAAGAGAGAATGCAGCGGGAGAGACCGACGACAACGACGAAATTCCGGAATTCGTTCGCGGAAAATGGTGTGTAATCGCGACGACGGAAACACGGCCGCGATTATTCGACGTAATCGCGACGACCGTGTCGAAACAGAGAGAAAGAGAGAGAGGAAGTAGGTTGCGCGAAGGGGACACACGTGTTTTCGAGCACGTTGCGCGCACGAGCATCGATCTCGCGGGGGACGTCGGCGACGACGTCATCGCTACCGATACGACGACGCGCAGAACGAGCCGCGGATTCGTTTATCACGACGCGCACCTCCGCCGCGAGCCCGGCTCTTCCTCGCGTGCGCCTCTTCTCCTTTTCGCGCGTCTCGCCGCAACAGGTCCCTCGACGCGAAGCGCGCTGAAAAGCTGACGCGACCGCCCAACGGAGGCGACGACTTTGCGATTACCTCTCGGCGAATTTTGCCGATCGGCGAACGAGAGTAAAACGGAGGACGCGCCGAGTCGAAATTTTCGCCCCACGTTGAACCTTCATTTCTATGACGTAGTAGGAGTTGAGATGGCGAGATAAGCTCAATTCCAATTCTAATGATATAATTTAACGCTACACTGAGGAAAACATCCGTTATCGTATCTGATCGGATAATGCAATTAAAAAATAGCAAACGGATATGTATCGATAAAGTGCATTTCGTCCGATCATTTCGTCATTTCGTCCGATGCAAGTTGCGCCTTTATCCGACGAAAATCACCACGGATATACAAAGAGCAATTCATTTTCCGATTAGAATTCGTCGGTAATTACATCGGATACTGCGTCGGATAAAGATATCCATCACTTGATCGAACGATAAAAATAACAATCGGTTACATTATTTATCCAGTAACGTTGATGAAAAACAGATAATCACGTTTACTTGATTCTAACGCTTTTTCCATGTGTAGAATTAAAGATACAAGAGAGATGTTAATAAGTGTCGATACTGTCAAAGCAGATCTGTATTAGTCTACGGGTTACCTAAGTAAGTGCAAACTATTCTTACGAGCGTCAAGTAGCAGCAAAATTTCGACTCTGGGTTTACCGCGAATCACAGGACGAATAAGCTTCGGGAACATTCGGCATTCGACGGTGGAGCCGGATTAAAAGAAGAAATTGAATTAATTCAAAATAAATCCGGATGAAAAATAGAAATTAATATTGACCTTGAGGCCGGCGAAATAACTACATCGATAATAACGGGAGATAAAGGAAAAGGAACGGGATTTGCGATTAGATAACGATCCGATGAGTAATCGAACGTATCTGCGTGTGATTCGAAATTCCGAATGGATGAGAGGGACGAGAATTTTCTTCGTACCTTCGAGACGAGCCTTCGAACTGTGCGAGGTTTATATGCGAAGGAGAAAGCGACGCGTAAAATCGATCTGAGTAATTGTCACGTCGAAACAGCCGGATTTCGCGACGGTCGCTCGATACTCGGGAAAATTCATATCGAAGTTATAATACGTGCACAAACATTCATATATATATATATGAAAGTTCAGACGTACATCGAGAAAAGTCTCGCCGATAAGATAGCAACATGCTAGCGCAGTTAGTTACGCGATGTGATTCATTAGTTGCACCGCGGGAGTACGTCACATCGCGTTTTCGTAATTCGCCCGATCCGTTAGCGGAGAGTCCGTTCCCAGTTTTCCCCCTCATCGAATAAGGTACTTTCATTTTACCTTGAATCTCGGAGGAGGACGGGGCATATGATATGGTCGTCCCTGTTTCTACGCGTGGTCTGACAGACGAAACTACAAGCTGCCGTGTAAAGTTTCCGTCTCTTGCCTTTGTTTCTGCTCGTCCGTGAAATCCCCCAATTTCCGAAGGTACCGTCCGTACTTGCGCGAGAACACGAGCTGTATTCTGCAGGTATATCGAACGCAAACTGTCTTTCTAATTTTCAAGCTGAAACGTTAATACGTGACGTGACGTTTATAAACCAAAATTTAAACTTGGAATCAGTCGCATTTAACGTACTACCTTAATAGTACTCCGATCTAACTCATGCCGACCTATCCCTTCCAAATTGGACACTCATCGCAAACAGGAAAGAAAGAATTTACGAAAATCACGGAAAAAGCGCGGAAAGACAAATATCCGTGTGAACTGGCAAAAAAAAGAGATAAAAACGTCGGCATACACGTACGCATTACTACGCTCTCGCTCTCGCATGCGAAGGAACGTATTAAGGTCTGTGGATGGTACGCACGTTGTACGTGGCGCGTAGCGGTACGTGCGTCCGACGGGTAGCCGATTTCGCGGCGCGAAGAGAAACGTCAGTGGTGCTCAGGACGAAGAGAGGGAGAGAAGGAGAGAGAGAGAGAGAGAGAAAGAGGATTCGGCAAGAGGGGAAAGCGGAAGGGGAGAACCCCGGTGGGGTGGCTGCGAGCAGTAGCAGCAGCAACGAAGAGGGAGGGCCGAGCGGAAAGGAGAGAGAGAGAGAGAGGAAGAGAACGAACGAGCGAGAGAGAGAGAGAATGAAGAGAGGAGACTTCGGACCAACATCGCTGTGAGATCGGTCTTGTTCGCAGTGACGTCACCGCGCTAGAAGCTCCGCCCCTGCCAGCGCACCTGCCGATTGGTCGGGAGGAATGATGGCAGGCGCTGTTGCCAATCGATTGCCGTGAACGCTCGAGCCCGGTCCGTCGTTCAGGCGCGATTCCCTCTCCGGTGGCGAGAGAGAGCATCGGGTGGGGAGGCGCGCGCAAAAAGTAGAGGTGGGGGACGGCCACCTTCGGCAGGAAGTGAGCTTCGACCCCAAGGAGCATAGCACAAATGCTCAGACTGTTTCGTTCTCCGCTGAGGAGTGGAGGTCCCGCATCTCTTCTTCTGCATCGGGCTCTAGAATCGTAGTCGTTTCCAGCACGCTGGGAAGGAATAGTGCAGTGATAGCGGCGAAAGGAAACCGAGTTAGAATCCGTGTGTAGTGCACGTGCGGACTGCGTTCGAGGAAGACCGTCGGAGCGCGCCGCGCGTTTGGCCGTGCGTCGTTGCCGCACAGTCGTGACGCGATTCGTCGGACGTGCCGCAGCTCGCGACCAGTCAGAGTAGCTGGCTGCTGGCGAGCCGAGAGTGGTGAGAGAGAGAGAGAGACTGGCAGTGAGGGGAAGAAAGTGAGTGGCCGTCAGTTCGCACTTGGACTCTGTGACTTGCGGATCGTATGCGAGAGTATCTTCTCCTCGACTGCACGTTGGCCGAAAACGATCCCGTGCGTAGTAAAGTAGGCGACGCACGTCGGGGCCGATAATATGGTGAAGTGCTTCCTGCCGGCATCGAGTTCTCAGGGACAAGTCGTCGTCACCCTGTGAACGGCATCTACACGGTGTACGAACCCCTTCGAGGACAGGTCGTGTCTCGTGCAGAATGCGCGACAGTGCGCTCGTGATCGAGCGAATTGGACCTTGCGATCCCTCGTACCGAGGAGACTGAGGATCGCCTGTCAGTGGTTCTCTCAAGGTGAACCATTCGAGTGACATTGGCCACTTTCATGTCATCGCTTCGCGCATCGCACAGGTGGATGTTGAGGAAGTGACGGTAAAGTAATCACCAGACGATCGTGGTGACTGAGAGTGGATTTTCTTGACGTCGCGCGGTAACAGAAAAGGACGGCAAACTGTACGGGCACAGGGAGGAAGACATGCTCACGATGGAGACGGACATGAAGGGCGGCAGTTTGCACGGGCAGATGCCACCGCACCCGCAGGGCGTATCGCCGATGGGACACCACAGCATGTCCGCGTACGGCACCCTGAGCTCGATCGTGCACACCCCGGCGCTGTCGGGGAGTCCGCCCGGCGCGACCGGACTCGGCATGAGCCTGCAGCATCACCATCAGGCCCAGCAGTCGCACCACTACTCTCCCATGCATGTGGCCGCGGCCGCGGCCGCGGCTGTGCAGCAGCAGCAGAGCATGCACGCGATGGCGGCGCAGCAGAGCGCCCACCAGCAGCAGCATCATCCGCACCAGTCGCAGCAGCAGCAGCAGCCGCAGTCGCAGCAGCAGCATCAGCCGAACAATCACAGCAACGGCAACCCCGGCGGCAACCCCGCGAGCAACAAGAACAGCAACATCGACCGCGTGAAGAGGCCGATGAACGCGTTCATGGTGTGGTCCCGCGGCCAGCGGCGCAAGATGGCCCAGGAGAACCCGAAGATGCACAATTCGGAGATCTCGAAGCGGCTCGGCGCCGAGTGGAAGCTGCTGAGCGAGCAGGAGAAGCGGCCGTTCATCGACGAGGCCAAGCGATTGCGAGCGGTGCACATGAAGGAGCACCCGGACTACAAGTACCGGCCGCGGCGTAAGACAAAGACCTTGCTGAAGAAGGAGAAGTTCGCCCCGGCCAGCATGGCCGCCGTCGGCGGGATGCTCGGCGTCGACCAGCGGCAGGTAGGCACCGCCGGCGGGCCCCAGGCCACGTCGTTGACTCGCGACATGTACATGGTGCAGCAGACCAACGGCTACATGCCGAACGGCCACGCCGCCGCCCATCACTACTTGATGCACGACCCGACGTCGGCGACGGTCGCGGCGGCGTATCAGCACCAGGCGGTCACCTACAGCGGCCACATGAGCGGCGGGCCGGCCTCCACGGCGTCTTACCCGCGATATCCGGACGCGATGAGCCACCACATGGGCGGCGGCAGCCCCGGCTCGATCAACAGCTACATGAACGGTTACACCAGCGGATACGCCAGCACCACCGTGCCGGGTGGCTCGCCCTCGCCCTATCACCAAGCCCAGTCCGGCTCCCAGATGTCCAGTCACAGTCCGAGCGGCAGCAGCATAAAGTCCGAGCCCACGAGCCCGGCGAGCGGCGGCATACACACGCCGACGCCGACGGGGCCGACGTCGGCGGGCCCGGCCGCTGGCCAAGCGGTCAAACGGGAGTACATGGGCCAGCAGCAGCAGCAACAGTCCAACCAGCAGACCGGTGATCTCAGGCAGATGATCTCGATGTACCTGCCCCATGGCCCTGATCCGACGGTCGCGCACCACAGCACGGCCGTCTACTCGCCCGGCCCGTCGCCGGAGGCGCTGACGCAACACCAAGTCCCTGTGCCGCACCTTCAGCACATGTAAGCCCACCATTGTCTCTTCAAAGAGAGAGGAAGAAAGAAAGAGTCTTTCTCTCTATCTCTCTCCTCTCTCTTTCTCTCCTATATATGTCGCCGATTTACCTCCAGCTCGCCTGCGTTCGCTTTTGCCGAGTTTTCGCTTCGTCGCTCGCTCGTGGACACGGGAAGGACGTCGAGGTCGGTCAGCCGCCGGCTGTCTTGGCGCTTTGGGTTATCTCACAAGTTACGTCGGGTCCGGTCGAGTTGACAGTCGCTTTCATTCAACGAATCACTGATTCTTGATACGACACCTTCGGAACAGTGTCAGGTTAGATATTTCGAGGCCGGAAGCGACGCGATGTAATCGTAGGTTATCGTACGTGAGTTAGCGCGCGCCCTGTCAATTATTTCGTTGTTCGGCAGCGACAGAATTAGTGTAACTTACTTAACCGATAAGCTGCTTAACAGCTAGCGTAAAACTTCTCTCAGACAGCTCCGTCGAGGACGGCAACTTCTTTGTTATCTTTGTCGTTACGCGTGCGCCCTCGCAAGTCTAGGGTTCTAGGGCGAGACGGTAATTCTCGTGAAATGTTCCAACACCGCGTTCTCGGACAGATCGCTCGCCGGAATGTCGTCTTTACGCATCGGCGAGCCTAATATTTACGTTCGACACCGGCACGAGGTAGCATCGTGTACCGGACGGATGTAGTCTTCACGTTGGCGAACGAATTTGACTTACACAGCGCGATTCTGGAATAACGCACGAACCTACGACGTTTAGATACAAGACGCGGCGAAGTTGATCCCGCCTCGACGATGTTCCCGAACGATGAGAACGCTCTCGTGACGCGGTCGCTTCCGGACAGTTTGCCGATTTTTCCCCGATTCGTAATTAATCGACGACACTCGGAATGCCGACGGGATTCGCGGACTCGCTCGCGCTCCAGTCGTCCGCGAGGGATCCGCGTCCTCGGAAACATTATTTTGCGCGCGATACATTCCGACACGAGTACGACTTGCTGAATTCGCGGGTCGCAAATTTCGCCGGGGAAGTCGCTCGTTCTCGCGTAATTATTCATTACGGTGTTTTACTTCGTTCGTAACTCCGAATTCTGCTCGCACGTGGGAGCAGCAGCTGACAGATACGTCGCCGTGCTACGAGTTCCGTTGATTTCCTTTCCCAGACGTTTCGTTCCAATCGTTTCACACTGTCGCAAACTATTGTTTATAAATTATCGTGCAAAGCCATTTCCTTTCTTTCGTCGACCTTTAATCCCGATTTACATAACGAGGACTCCCCGTGGCTCTCCGTACGCGCGCTAATTCCGAGTGAGCGTTCGTGTCATGAGCGCTATTATTCGGCACGACGATCTATTTGTCTCTCTTTCTTCTTCCCCGTCTCGCTCGCTCTCGCAACAAGCGGTCGAACGAGAGATAATGTTTCGCAAACGATACATATCCATCTTCCTTTCCAGTTCTGCGGAATATGCGAGAATAGCAAGCGCCGACGGCGTAGACGGTCGCCGAATCACAACACAAACGCTCACGACGTCCTTCCATCCCACGAGCGAACGATAATATCGCACACACACACACACACACACGGACACATATATATATCTGTCTATATACACACACGCTATCGTGACAATGCTTCTGGACCTTATCATCGCACTTCCGACCAACTGCTAAAACGATGATCTACGATGTACATCTCTTCCCCAGCTGCTCCGAAATCCGCGAGTCGCTCGCGATTATTAACAGCGCGCGTTCGCACACACACACGTATACACACATACGTATACGCAGGCACGTACGCACGTATATACACGCACACTCGAAGAGAGCTAATCAGAGCCGGTACTTTCGAGATGTCGATGCGCCGGCAAATTATAGGCCGGCGTATCGTAGTATCGAGTCGACCAGCGGGGGAGAGAAATATCGTGAATTATCGACTGGCGTGCGCGAGCCGCGCGAACGTCTTCCGGCCTGCTTTGACGAAACGCGTGCGTTCTCTCTCTCTCTAACGACCTATCCGTCCGCTAAAATCGCCGCCCAACCAGAGAGGGAGGAAGAAGGCTGGGAAATTTCTTTCGCATATGCGTCGCATACGAATTCAACGCACGCACGTGTCCAACCTGATGCTAACCGGAGGGCGTTCGCTGCTCGCAATTAGTCGTAGACGCGCGAATCGACCCTTTATTCGCGCTCTTGCTACGAATAGAAATTCTGAGATTGTATAAGTTTTGAAATCGCCTCTCTCTCGGGGGCCTCGACTCACTTCCAAGTCGAGATCTGTTGCGTTGACACACTTCGGGGCGAATCTTCCGGCGGCTATCAAGCGAAACGCGAACTGATGGAAGACGCTTGCGTCCGATAGACACGCGGGTCTTGACAAGTTCTGACGGTGTGTGTGTGTGTGTGTGGTTGTGTGTGTCTGTCACCATTGACATTCGACCGAAAGTCGAAATATTTAGACGAGTCTGAACGATCTTCTTGCGCTTTCTTCCAAATGTCCTCGTCATGCATCACCGATATGGGCTCTCCGCTTCGTCTCCCCGCGATTCCGATCCTTCTGACGGACGCGAATCGCCATTCTTTTATATACCGAGCCTCATCCACCGTTCATATTTATGGATCTCATATATGTCATGGAAGACTCGTGCTATTATTCGAAGAGAACTCCCACCATCAGCCAGTTGTTCGCGGATCGTGCGATCGTCTCGCGTTTTGTAGCATCGTTTTCATTCCCTCTCGTTCCATCTCTCCGTTAATTTCCCCTCACGTTTTTAGACATTTGAGTTGCGTTATTTATGTTCATGTACGTAATACGGATTCCGCGGGATATGAGAGAATATGCAATTTTTATTGTTAGTTAATTTTTCTCTCTCTCACGTAGGGTCCAGAATGAAGCAGCGTTCACGATATCATTTCTCACAGTTCTCGAGGCTCAATATTTATTTCTCCCGGTGAATTGTTTTCTCTCTCTCTCTCTCTCTCTCTCTCTCTCTCTCTCTCTTTCTCACTCACTCACTCATTCACTCACTCATTCACTCACTCACTCAACACTGTTTCTTTTCTCTCCATCTTCAGGCCTATGTTGCAGTGAGTAATCGCACCTGAAACCGCACAGAAATAAATATTGAGCTCAATCGGCATTCCCGACATAGGCTGAGTCAAAAAACCGATCAAATTTATCATTCCGTTTGTCATTCCGAGAATCGGCGTTTATACCGTAGAGTTTCGTTTTCGTCGGATCTCCTTTTTCGTTTTACATCTCGAGTGATCGAGTCGCGAGTTTTCTCTTTATTGCCGGACACTCGTCTCGATTTGGACGATTAAAATTGAAATCAAATCCGACGACCGCTTTTCAATCCCGACTGCGTCTCGCAGAGACTATTTCTCGCGGTCGCCGAATGATCACGACGAAGGTTTCTTCTGACTCATCCTATTTCACCGACGCGACGCGCAGGCGGCTAGAGCTAGAAACTTTTAACGAAAACGTCTCTTCTCTCTCACATCTTTTCGCAACCTAACATCAAACATGACCTACCGTAGGATGGCTACTACTTAAGAGAGCAAAAGACACACAGACAATGACAGAGGGAGGGAGAAAGCCAAACCCGGATAATCATCTGCGCGGAAAAAGTAACGAAAATATATGAAAGCGAAAACAAATAAAAGTGTAACCGCACACAACGCGAGAGAGGAACAAATACAATCCAACACGCAGACGAGAGCGAGATATAGAGAAAAGATGAAGAAAAGCGAGATGGAATGAGTGAGGAGAGTCCAACCAGATCAGGAAGGTGTCTCGCAGCTTTAGGACAATTTTCGCAGGGCTACGAGGGAAGCAGAAACACGAGTCGACTTATCGCACTTATCGCACTCTTCGCACTAGAAAACAAAAATTTTCTTAATATTACAGATGTAATTAATTAATTACGACCAAAAAATTATTTTATTCCGAAACCTCAACATGTCGCACGATCGAAATCGTTCCATCGAACGACTGAAATTTATAATAATAAAGTATTTTGTATTTCTTTTCCGGTAGTCTCCTATTTGTTAAAACTGAAATGGAGGAAATGTGAAAAGAAGTTAAGAATTGTCACTATTGAAAATAATTGGTATTTGACGTGTTCTTCTAAAGCCACGACGAGTATGTATTTTATTTATTCTTTATAAGAATAATAATAATAATATCAAGAAATAACAGCAACAACAATAGCGACGATTAGAATAATCGAGAATGAAGTTTATGACTACATTGGCAAAAGTCGTAAATGAACATTGCGCGGTTTTAAACGTCAAAAATAGCACGAGAAAGAAGGATATCGAAGATCGACGAACGTCGAGATCGACGATCGCTTTCGATTCGTTCTCTCAATGAAGCTTATTCTGAGGAATTTGTCGTACTATCAAATAAGAATTTTACAATGGTGCTAATTCACATATATACGTTGTAAGTATTCGTAATTGATTTTATTATGGTATGCAATAAGTATAATTAAGGTGCGTACGATTACACAATCCGCTAATGTATATAATGATACATCGGGCACAAGTAATCGTAATTTGTGAGATATAAATGTATATTTTATGTAGATTTTGGAAATATATAACGTTTAAATATAAATAGAGAAAAAATATATGTATACATACATATAAGTTGCTGAAATCTGACAGAGATATTCTGTATTGTTTTCTTTGATAAAATATTTAAAAACGATTATTAAATCGCGTCACCGTTTTATCGGAATCACGCTAGCACGGTCGGATTCATTGAGCATACATAATAAATAAATAATACGTAAACGAAGTAAGCGCAATATCGATCTGCCTGATATAAATTCATAAAATTATACAAATCGTTATGATTAAATAAATGTGTATGCCATCGTACACGCGTGTGTTTCGATACTCTTAATTCATTATGCGTAATACGTTCGAAGTTCTTTTTTATTGCCCCTTTCGCGACTACATCGTCGAGGCTCGTCTCAAACAAACGCGAATCACGATTACGGATCCGATTAAACGCTCGTCTCGTGAGCGAAACTCCTCATGCTTATGATACAGTAAGATTAGATGTTTAAATCGTGCATGTTATCTGAAAAACATCTAAAATAAAAATTGCTGTTTTGGTTGTTTGATGATATTAAGTGTGTAAATAACAATAAAGATTATTATTTGATTTGCGTATATACAAAAAAAAATAAGCAATCAATCAAAAATCAATTTACGTGAGAATTTTAATAATATTTTATACAATAAAATATATTAACATATAATAAATTTTATATATATATATATATATATATATATATATATATAAAATTTATTATATATAATATACATAATATATATATTATATATAACATAATATATATTATATATTAACACATTACAGACCGTGTACGCATTTTGTTGTACATCAACGAACTAAAAGTAAAATCCGCGTTTCAAACTTTTCATCTATTTTCAAAGTTCACTTGGTCTTAAGGGCTATTAAAAAAAGAAACATTTAGCTGCCCGTACATAATGTGTTAATATATATAATTTACATGCAATTATTATTATTATTACAAGCATATGCTGCATTCCGTACTTTTCGAAGCAATCATTTAAGCGTTGACTGGTATAATGTATGTTAAATGATACTAAATGATACTAAATGATGATCGAGTAAGTATAGGTAAGAGAGAAAAAATTGAAAATAATGAGGAAAACGATAAAAAAAAAAAAAGAGAAGGAAACGCAGACGATTGTGTTACTTTACCGACAACATTGTGAAAGTTTCGTTTAGTAGCACAGACAGATTCCTCGAGTTAAGCTCCGTCTGGAGAACGAATCAGCCGATCGGCGATCACGGTCGGTCGCCGGTGTGTTCTTCCCGTTCGCCGACGAGCGTCGGAATTTCCACGCTCGACGTTCAGGACTCAATGTAGTCGCGAATGTCGGATTCTCGTTGTCAACGATTGTCGTGCCCGCGACTTATTTCTGTTTTTTTATTCTGCCGCTTATTGACGTTATATTGTGTAACTTTTTCTCAACGATCCGCTTCTGTGTGAAGAAGAGAGATCCGACGAACGTTATCTCGCGACTCGCTTAACTGTTCCCATCGCGAACGGTACTATCGATACCGCACTGTATACCGCGTCGTCATCACCACCGATACGGCTACTGTAACAACGCTTGCTTGCTCGATCGAGATGTACACCGCGGTGAGATCCGAGAATCGGAATCGGTGCTTACCGATAAATCCGATTCAGCCTGTGATAAGAGAACTCAAAGGTACATACATTCGCGCATACACGGAGACGCGTGAGACATTTTCAGACACGAGAAAGAGGCAAGGGAGGGAAAGGGGCGCGTTATACGATATAATGATAGTTCCGTGTAATGATTGTCGTTCGTAAGTTTGGCAATCGCTAGACTGTGATTGAGCGGGACTACGAGAACCGGTATTCCATACTGCCGCTTGCGCGACTCGACCCGCATTGAAAAAGGAACAAAAGTAGAATAAAAGGAAAAACTAGAAAGAGAGAATGAGAGAGAGAGAGTATGTGTGTGTGTGTGTGAGAGAGAGAGAGAGAGAGAGAGGAGCAGGAAAAACATAGGGTTACGTTGGACTCGGCGTTCTTTCCGACGGTTCCTCGCTCCGCGGAAAATACTTCCGTGTATTTTTCGTCGTGAAGCTTTCGTTGACGGTGAGAACGTCTAGAAACGGAAACGCGATGTCGTCGTCGTCGTTGCGATGGCGGCGGTCGCGCGATCACCGTTGTTTGCTGTCGGTAGGTGTTTCGGTTTGCCTTCGAGTTTGACGATTGCAATATTCGAAAGCTCAAGATGTATTTCGTCATGGTGCGCGCGCACGATATCGTACGAGCTTCATACAAAAAGCAGCGGATTCCGTTACAGCAAGCAACGGCGCGTGTGTAAATATATGTATATTTATAAGTTATACGAATCCGTAGCGAGTAAGGGGAAGGAGAACCTGCGCATATCGAAAGAAAGTCACTCGTCGTACTTTTCTCAGCGTTTCTCGTGGTTTGTTTCTGAGAGAGAGAGAGAAAAGAAATATGATTTTCGGAGGGAAACGTCTTCCCGAGGAAGGAGCATCTCTATGACGAGTGTAGCTTTGTATATAGGATATCAGCGTGAATTCTCCACGTGATGTACATACGTTTAGACGCGAACCGGTATACGTTAAAATATGTTATTATACATACGTCTATATACATATATATATTTATATATGTATATAGATTTATATAGATATTGAGAAGTAAAAATTCAATTGTGTTTTTCAATTCGATCACCATGTACACAAATTATCCATCAATCCCGCTGCGCATATCTTTCGCATCCGCTCTTTCCTGTCTCGAGACGTTCAATTTTCGAGACATACAATTTTCATTTCCATATCGAAATCGTGATGACGAAGCGGGGTGCACTGTTAAAAACGGCTCGGTCCTTGGCCGATGATGGGGGAACAACGATCCGTGTTTAAAAGTTCGTAAAATCTTAGGCATCCCGTTTGTTTGTCAAATGTTCGCATCGGGACGCGCGAATATATCGGAATTAATCGAATAACGGTCCGACTAATTCGCCAAATCTCGCATGTGTCTCCGTTCGTCGACCGCATCTGGTGTTTTCCCCGAGGATACGGAGAAATGTGAGCGGTCCCGCTCTGATTTTCGAAACTCAACTAATCCTCGTTTCTGCATTCTGAACACGTATTTCTAATCAGCCCTTTTTCTTCTACCTGAAAAATGCATGTTCCGGCTGCCTCTACTTCCACGAAAAGAATTTCAACGATTCAACTTGAAAAACACTCGTGACAAGTCCTTGACGTTCCGTCCATAAAATCATCCCTTTTCCCTTCTTCCGTGAAACATTAGATCGTGATGTTGGGCAAGAAATATTTGAAAGTGCAGGTATCTGTATGAGCGATACAAATCATCGCGACCTTTGATTCGTCGCGAATGTAATTATTTGGAAAATTCTCTGTATCCCGTCGCCGCAAACGGCAGCTCTTCATTTATCGCGTGACTTAACCGGTTACAACTCTCTCTCCTTCTCTCTTTCACACACACACACGTACACATACGTTCTCTCTCTCTCTTCCTCCCTTTCTCTCCACTCGCTTGTCCGCGCGAAAAATGGTCCCGATAAAAATATAAATACAAGCGCGCGCATAACGCGGTGAAAAAACGCGCGCGGGCGCGCGGTGCATGGACGAGTGGAGACATTAATTCGCGCCAATAAATATTCCCATCGTTCCGGCACATAAACCCCGGCGTTTGTCATACACACGCAGTCATTTCGGTTAAAAGGCATTCCCTCCGCCACTGAATGCAAATGCGAGTAGCTCGTTGTGCGTGCCGCTAGGGTCTCTAAAGTGCTTTCAATTACGCGTTCCACCTAACGTCCCGGCGCGAGTCGCGACGGTCCTGGAGGGCCGTTTTCCTATGTTTTACATAAACGGGATTTTCAAGTGTTTCACGCCCCACGAGGACACACACGACGACGACGTCGTACCGTCGTCGACGCGACGACTCGTTATTATTTAACGCCGACCGCTTCATCGGCCTGTTCCCTTCGCCGCCTACGCGACTTTTCGCGATGTTTAACTCGTTTACTTGACGCGCGACCAGACGGAAAATCGTTTTCTTCTCCCGCGCGGTCTCAGACCGATCGCGCGGAATTTCACAGGCCGTTGCCTCGCGCAGGACGAAAGTCGAACTAGAAGAAACGCCGTGTGTACACATGGGTGTGCGTGCTGTGTGTTTACACGCGAAACGCGCCGTGTTTTGTCGCGGGGCCCGCTCGCGAACAACACGGAATAAGTTGGGTAACGCGTCTTTAAACATCCCATGCGTGCACAGCGCGCGCGCGGCGATATACGACCAGGCGCGATATACGAGATGGACGATGCGGAGTTGATTTAACGACACTTGTTGCTCGGACAAAGTTGGATAATAATTTCAGGTCGCTTTCCGGCTTTCGGCCGGCGAATGGAACGGCGCGTCCGAGCGCGCACGTGTGTCTCTGTTTATACCTGCGTATCTTTTTCCATCGCGTCATCATTTCTCTTACGTATCGCCTACATCGGCACGCGAGATTCTCGTATTGTCACGATCGCTGGTGTTTTCCTACTTGCGCGTCGTCCTCCGATTTCAATTCTACTCGCGAGACGCCGAGGTGCAGCCGGATGTAGGGCGAGTTGCCAAAGTTGTAACGCTTGAGATATTTTTCCGACGTTCGCATCACACGTACGGAAGACGTACAGAATTTCTTCAAATTTCGGTTCTGTGCTTCGGAAAAAAAACGACCGAGATACGACTTAGATATCTACTGGTACGAATTCGTCAACTTACCTCTGTATATTCCCGTCGGAAAGTTGACTACCTGCGCGTTCCCGTTGATGAAGACGTAGCCGTGAAGACGCGGCTGTCCGGCGGCGAGATTAAATCCGGAAATACGGGGTACACTCGCGAGGATGTCAGCGATCGGCGAAGATCGCGGAGCGCTTTCCGCCTCGGGCTTGACGTATCCATTTGCGCCTCGCGATAATTCAGTTTGCGCCGACGGGGAAGAGAAAAACGACGAGAGAGAGGAGGAGTCGAGCGAGCGAGTTCACTTTGATACCGCTTTAATCTCAAGCCGATCCCCCGGATCACGCGTGGCTACCTCTGCGTGCGGAACATCCCCTCGCGACTTGCAATTTGTAAGGTATCACGCACCTCGCTCCTTCCACCTTCCTCCGTCCGTCCGTCCTTCCGTCGTCTGCCGGCTTTCTCGCTCTTGCGATTCCGCCGATCCGGTTAACCCGCGCGCGTCGCCCCTAAGTAAGATAATATTCACGGCCAATTACCTAAAACGCACTCCTTACGGCGGCCGCCACGGGCTTCACTGGCAGTCTGCCACGCCGATCGAGTATCCGGCGTGAAACGACCTTGTTATTAACGTTCAAGTAAACTTCGCCGGCCCAATAATAATCCCGACCTCGCCTCTACCTCCTCGTTCGCGCGCGAGGCATCGCGTAAGTCACCGATCGTCGAGATTCTTCGATTCTGCGAACGAGTGCCCGGACGCGAAAAGTCCCCCCGACCGGAACTGAAGCCGAAGTCGTGCGCGTTTCCTTCGTTTGTCGCAAGGTCGCACGGTAAGAAGGAATTGGCTCTCAATTCTACTGAAAATTTAATTGCCAGACCTACAGGGAAAAAAATTAGTCAAGAATAGATCAAGAATAGATATTCTCATGTATAAGCAAGAATATTGTTATCTTCTTAGAAGTTTTTCAGTGTGGACTTTGGTTGGATTTGTATTAATGCAAGTGTCGAGCTCAGTGCGAGACGAAAAATCTTCTAAGAATAATATTCTTGCTTATATACGGGAATATCGATCTTGATTTACGACTAATTTCTTTTCTGAGTAGTTTCTAGCTGTGAGAGTTGAAGCCAGATAGAGAGATAACAAAATGAGCTAAATTAACTAAGCATCGGTTATATTTTATAGACGGTTAATTATGATCCGTGGGAGTTAGTTTTTAGCTGTGGGAGTTGATTCTTGTTTTCCACACGGCAAGAGCGACGGCGACGATGGCGAGATCGATCGGGGACAGTGAAGGGTACGAGGTGCATACGCGAGGGCTGATTTTCTCTCTTCCCCCCTCCCCCCCCTCTCTTTCCTCGTTGCCGTAAAAATCACGTCGCCGAGATAATAAGCCCGCGATTACCACCAGCGTCGATCCGCGGCGATTTCTACGGGACGCGACGGCACGGGCGCGCCGGCGATCGAGAGATCTAACGGATCCATTAATCCACTCCGCGAGTGGAGCGAAACGAACGGGCTAGAGAGAGCGAGAGAGAGAGAGAGAGGGAGAGAGAGCGGGTTAACGAACTGAGAATCCCGCACTTGTTATCCCGAGTGACTTAAACGATCGCGTACCCTCTCCGAGGAGCCATAACCGCGATAATTACTGCGAACGTGGGTGAGCGAGCGAGCGAGCGTACGCCCGCCCTTTCTCCTCCCTTTCCCCCTCGACGTGTGTGCATTTTGCACCTGGCGCAGCTACCGAGTCTCCGGGTAGCAGTAGCGGCGTGTTGCGTGCTTGTCGGCTTGTATCTCGCGATGCGTGCGCGCCGGGTGTCGCGCGCAAATTGACGGAGGAAAATGAAGAAGAAGAAGAAGAAGCTGTTAACAGGAGTATCCGTCCGTGCCGGGGTTTCGAAAGAATATCAATCTTCGCGTCGAAAACATACTTTATTCGCCTAAGCCTCCGCGCGCTTCCCCGGGAATCCTCGTTATTATCGCTCACCGCGTACACCCGATATTTGATTAGAGCGGGACTTCAGACGAGCCATTAATCCGTCGTCGTCGAGTCACGAACGACTCGGTCGCTCGAAATACGCATTCGTACTTCAGCACCGTTCTCCTCTCCGCCGGGTTTCGACCTTTCGACGGCTCAATCCTCGGCCCCCGGTTTTCGTCCTCTTGCCCGCGTTTCTTGGAATCGCATATTCGAAGCGTCGCATTTCCGAACGGAATCTGCGTAGATATCTCAACGTGAAGTATCGATCATTATTTCGGAAATCGGACCGGGATCCCGGGATTAGATTCCGAGAAATTTCCCATGCGGGGAGCGAGAAGAGAGTAAAGAAGGGCCGTTGAAAATTGGACGGAAAAAACGGCCGAGAGGCAACAGAGGTCAGCCTACGACCTTGTCCTTCCTCTCGCCGGGCCCGTTTATGGTACTAGCGCGCGACAGTTATGGCAACGAACAACCGTCATCGAGGATCCAGTCGGACCTTCCAATTTGTTAATTGGCACGATAACGTGCGTCGTATATCCCGGCTCCTCCCTCCCGCCCGCCGTCTGTCTCTTTCTCCCTTTTTCTCAATCTCGCTCGCTACCCCCGCGCGCCCGCATGATTAACACTCGTAATCGCGGTAGTTCGTTAAGCGGGCATCGAGCGCGAATCACTCGTGCCCGAATCGCTTCTTCCTTTCGCGTTCTCCCACCCTTTTCTCTTTTTCTCTCGCCTCCTCGATCAATTCGCACGGCGCCGAAACCGCGCGCCGTAATTCTCGCTCGCGCGACGGCCCTCGCGATCAAGTTTGAAGAATCTCCGCGCCGGACGATCTCCCGAGGTGCAACTCGCGAACTCGCAAGTTCCCCGGCGCCTTCCACCGTCGGCGGTTGCAACGCGGAAGCAACGGCGACCGCCACACTTCGGGAAAGGAACACCCGCATGTTACTCCCTGCGATGAATCCGTTTCCGCGCTTACTCGTTCGCTCGAACGGCCGAATCGATCACCGCGGAGTGACTCGTGAGCGTCGGCGACTTCTGAAGTACACGGAAAATAGTTTCGTTGAATTTACCAGACAGCGAGCGAAGCAAATCGCGTCTCGGTCGGAGGAAACGGGATTTCGGGTTGTAAGAACCAGATTTCTGGAAAAGTCAATCTTATGAAAAAAAAATCACAACCCATTTCGTTTGTCCAGTGTCTGGTGCACTGTGACACTCAGCAGAAAATTCTCCCGATTATAATTCATTTACTTTGGCGATTACAGTTGCAAATGCCAGAGATCTTCTTCTCAGTGTAAATTCAACCCAACTTTTATCCCGAAGAAGGAAAAGAAATCTCTTCAAAATTCGATATCGTTTCGCGATAAATAAATGTCGGTAATTTCCTTCCTCCTCTTTTTCGCGAGTATCCGAGAGGAGAGGATTTTTAAGTCGCCCGAATGCGAACGCTCGCGCGTTACGAGGAGGAGAGGGTAAAAATAGGAGAAAGACGGCGAGGAGGCGAAGGGTGCGTCCACCCGTAGATGGCCGTTGCAAACTGGTCGGACTAGCCTCCGGGTCAGTTTATCGCAAACAAATGGGTTACGCTTGTTCGAAGCCGTATTTCACCGGAATTTATTGTTTATTATTCCGCCGGACCGGGATGATATAGGACCGTGTTTGCTCGTAGTAGCGTTAATGTCGTTAATAGCGCCGCACCGGTCCGAGCCACCGACGGTCACGGGAGTCGACAAATCCCGGAGCGAGTTTCTCTCTCTCTCTCTCTCCTCTCCTCTTCCTTACTCTTTCTTTCTTTATTTCCTTCTCCTTCGAAAAGTTTTGCGACTTTCGAAAGTTAATGGCCCTTTCCGGAGTCGTTCGCGCGCGAATTACGGCGGAGAATAATTCCGTTCTTCGCGCTCTGGTCGTTAATCGTCGATTAATCGGAGACGTTCGATTCCGGTTCGGCAATATTACGCGGCAAGCTGAATCCAATGCGACCGGGCCACGACTGGCGGGAGATGATGCGGGATTTTACGGACCGGCTTCTCCATTATTCATCGTTACGGAAGACGTAATTTACTTAACTATAAACAAGAAATAGATTTCATCCTATTTTCTCGCGTCCTACGTTCCCCGAGAACGAGTTCCTCTTCCCCGCAAAGGGCGAATTCTCTCTTCTAGGGGGGCTACAGTGTTGAAAGATATTGATTAATTCCATACTCGATTCGAATTTAGCGCTCATATTTCAACGAAATTAATATCACTTTAACGCTCGAAACGGGAAACGCGTTCCGCGAGAAGCACGCGATCCCGGAAGAATTCCGGGTCAACCGGACGCGGGAGAGAAACCGCGTCCAAGAGTTAAGGGAATCGCGTCGAACCTTAATAGTCGCCCGCTTCCTCGTCGCGCACGCGCCTCGGTCGCGACCCGCACGGAAAGTTCGTATCACGCCGATCGCTTAGCTCGCGCACTTTGACACTAATGCGTTCTTAATGCGACAAATTCGTCGTGGGTAAACATTCTCGCTTGCTTCGCGACCCTTTCTCGCGACGAGAGCGAGAGAGAGAGAGAGAGAGAGAGACGCGTCGGCCGTCGTTATTTTCGCCCGTGCACTACCTTATTACGCTATTTCACTCCAAATTGACAGCCGGCGGTAATTTCTCGGCGAGCTCAGATTTCGACGGCGGCGCGGACGTGTCCGTCCGTCTTGGCCGACGGTCGTCGTAACGTGGGTAAACGTTTTCGCTAACGAGAATTTGCGCTCGCGCGGACTCGCGAAACTATCACGCAAGACGTCTCTCTCTCTCGGAGAACTCGTCGCAATGTAAAGATGCCGTTGTTTTACCGGCAATTTCGGAGTAATACGAACGGTTCGTTTGCGCCGGTGGTCCCCTTAGTATATTAGTAGAACGGTCCGGTGTCGTTTTGCCATTTGCTCGCACGCGATACCGATTTGCTCGGTTCCGTCTCTCAAAGTCGTCGCGTTTGCGGAGTCGCGGCACGTAACGTACGAGGACGTTCTTCGATTTGTTGAAACGCGAACGCGTGTACGTTCCGACGAAGCCGAGGAAGCTCGTGGAAAACAGCCGATCTCGCAAGACGGCGACAACGGCGAAGGTTACCGCCAGCCTGCGGATCGCGACTCCGGGCCGTCGGCCGATTCGGCTTAGCTAATTCTCGAGCGCTCGGTGCTTTTTTTAGGAGCGGACTCTCCGCCGCGTTATTTAACAGGTGCGAACAGTCCCGACGTCGCGTTGATAATTTACGGGCCGCCTGCGCATTCTTCGTCACGGTAAAACGCCTCGCGTACGCGGACGTGAATCACGCCGGGATGGACGTTAAACGTATGCGTAACCGCGAGCGTCGCCTCGGAAAAGCGGTTGTCCCGCGAATCCTCGAGGCATCTCTCAACCGCGACATTAATTCAATGCGTTCACCACGTCCCACGTGCATTCCCGCGGATTATCTCGGGAAATTTAACGCGAAATATCCGGCGAATACCGAAAGTGGCGAATCGAATACGGCGACATGCCGGCGATAACCGAAGATGAATTGCAATGTGAATTGGTTTCTTATGTAAATATTTCTTAGGTTACTTGAATAAATTCGAGATCTCCATATATTACTAGCTCGTTTCATTGACTCTCTTTTACCTGGCCATGTATTTAAGTCCTTATATCCATCAATGTGACGCGAAAATATTGTAGCGCACTGAGGAAAAAGTGTTTTTCTACATTTCTGACTATAATTTCTCTCTCTCTCTCTCTCTCTCTCTCGCTTAATGAAGTAATTACAGTCAGGAATACAATTTTTTTTTGTAGAAAGTTCTACTATAATGCTATTGACAATAGCCTCGTATGCACGTCGCTACAAATACACGTTCACTCGAACGACGAAAAATACGGTTATTACTGGGAACGACTGTAATTTCAGAGAGATCAAGCATTCTTTTTTTCGAGTTACCGGCGACTCCCCCGCCGGCAATCAACGCGTTAATTAACAGCGTTGCGACAAAGTCGCTCCTCCCTTTTCCCGGGAAATTCGTCCACGGCTCGAAAATCCTCGCCACGCTACTTCCCGGCGCGCAAATTAATCGCCCTCGCCCGGGCGGCCGAGTCGCGCACGGCGATAAATCTCGCATCCCGGCCGGTTGAATCGAGACTCGGCTGGCCGGGAGTGCTCGATAGACCGACGTCGTCGTCGTCGTCGTCGCTATCTCTCGGCCTCTTTTGTCCCAGTTCTTCCCTTCGCACCGGCGGCACGTTATTTGCGCTAATAAAGCACTTAACAATTATTTTCCGGCCGGCGATTTTTCAGGCGGCCGCTGATAACGACTCCGTCCCGCCTCCGTGCCGGCTGATAACCCACCGGCGGCCGTGCGGAGGCGTGCACGTTGACTTATCGCCCTGCGGGCTCCGGACGAAGACGCCGGCACCGGGAACTACCGAGCCGGGGAGAAGCACACGGTGTGTGCATTAGGACGGTCCTAATGCACGCCTCGCATGCGGCGTCGTCGACGACGCCGCCGACGAATCGGCCGGCTAATTTAACGCGATCGTAATCGTCCGCGATTCGTCTTAATTTTCGGTACGACTGCGCTTGCCTCCCCCCCCCCCTCACTGTCTGCCCCTCGTTCGCCGCTCACCTTGCCGGCTCTGCGGCCTTATCGGTCCCCCTTCGTCACGGGCGGTCGTTATAATGCCGTCACGCGTCGCGATATCGCGCCCGGTCTTATCCGCACCGAAAACCGGGAGGGTGATAGCGCCGATTAGAATTTCGGACTTCGCAGAGAGCCCGCCCGCCGGCCTCTCTCTACCTCCGACTTCGTCGTTCGTTACGTAGGTAGAACTGCGAGCGTAGTTGCGTTTGAATATGCGCGAGAGAGCCGGCGGCGCTTTCCCTCGCAGGAATGCCGCTGTTTGATCTGCGCGAGCTTGTGCAATTTCGAGAGAAATGAATTATTTTTGCTGAAAGGGAGAACCGGCCGGGAAATCGTGTGTGTTACGCGATATATTATATAGTTATACCCACACACGTACACAAGTCCGTGCGCCGCAATTGCACGCGCGACGTCGTTTTTGCGAGCAGCAGTCTCGACGGCGTTCGCATTCTTCGACTCGGAGCGGGAATCAAAAGGCGACCGTCGCTCAAGTATTTTTTTTTTCACAGCTCTCCGACGTATAAATCACACGCGTCCGAGGCGCAGATTGCCTGACCCGGGCCGCGGGGTCGTCGTCCCTCGCCGTTTCCTCGCGAGATCCGGCGATTTTTGTCACCGGGCGTCGATTAGCGCGCCGGGACTGACCGGCTAATTTCGTCGCGCGGGCCATTTGTCATTCCGATTCACGGCGATTCGGACGCCGTTGTTTTCGCGGCGCACGTCGCTCGGCCCGTCCGAGAGAGATCGTCGGTGCTCGTTCGAGAGGAGAAAAGGGAGAGGGCAGAAAAAAAAGAACACAAAACCGAAAGAGAGAAAAGAGAAGGAACCGCGGGAGAACGATAGAGCGAGCGACGGTACGAGGGGGGGTGCGGGAGGAAAGATACGAGAAAATAATTACGACGAATCGAGAGAAAGAGAGACTGGGTGAGAGGAGCGGGGGAGGAGGCAGAGCTTGAACGAGGAACGTGTAATATCGCTATCGACGGGCGTAGGTGTCGCTCGCTCGCTTCGTCCGGATCGCCCGAGCGTGTACACGCGCGCGCGCTTCGTCTGGATCGAACGAGGAGTGTCATCGCATTTAATTAAAATGTCACGCGCGTGATAAATGTCGCGTGCGGAGCCGTGTGAAAGAAGCCGTTTCGCCGCGTCTCTCGTCGCCGCTCTCTCGCGCTCTCCTCTCCGCGCGCGGAGAAAATAACAAATGAAATTTGCTATCTTCGTGACATCTATACCGTACACTCTCCCGGCCCGCGGCGGCACCGCGAATCGACCGGGAACGCGAAGAAAGGACTAGGGGGAGGGCGAGGGGAAAGCAGGTAGAAGAGACCGCGGTGTCCGGCGCGAGAGAGAGAGAGAGAGAGCAGTGGGAATTAACGGGCGCCTGCCCGCATTCATCTCGGCCGGGACTTTTCGGCCGTTAATTACGTAAGAGCGTAATTTTTCAATATACCGAGGCCTTAATCCCTCAACGACAGGCCGTGTAATCGCTTAGCGGCCGGACGTGTACTCGCGCTATGCCCGTTTGAAGCGACCGCTACGCCTTTGTTCGCGTCGTGAACGGATGTCACAAACGTCGCGAGAGACAGAGTGAGAGGGTGAGGTGAGGGGGGAGGGGTGCGACGGCTTTTTCGGTCGCACGGCGATTCATCTGTAACGGATACCGCGCGCGGACTCGTGAGAGTTCGCCGTCGCGTGCGAAACGCGCGCGCGTCCTTCCGACTTCGGGGGTGCCGAAGGGAGGATAAGCCGGCGTGGGCCGTTCGAGCCTTGATTTCTGTCTCGCAACTCGCGTGGGAGGTTACACTGTTAATCACCGAGCCATTACGTTTCTTACTTTGTCGAGCTATTACATTTCTTCGTTTGGTTAGATGAAGAAAAAGGCGGTTTTCTTGAATAAGCCTTCTTATGTATATAATTAATAGAGTTTACTCTCACCTGCCTTAGTGACGACCTTTATTTGTATTAATTTGCGTATCAATTCGACCGAAAGTTTCAGCTAAAGCTGGTGATAGAAGCTCCCGGCATAATTTCGAGGTAATTATTCGACGTGCATTACGCATTCCCGCTCCGTCGTCGTTTCTCGCACGGGTCCGTCGCGCGGCGGAGACGCGAATCTCAGTCGAATTTCAACGGACGTCGATATGAAAGCTGTCGACCGATCGCCGCCTCGGCGCATTTGAATAAACACATTTGAAGCGTCGCGAAGCGAGCGAGCGCACGAGTAAGTGCCTTTTAACCGTCCAAGTCCCGCGTCTCGTACGTCGCGACGTGCGCGACGGGACCGAGCGTGACGCAATGCGCGGCGCGTTGCACGCGCGTCAATCAGCGCGCTTTTTCGAGTCGCGCGCTCGCTCGGGCTGCGATAAAAAAAATCTCAGGAGCCGCGGAACGAAAATATCGCGGTTGCGTCCGCGAGGACTCGTCGCATATTTATCGCGAGTCGCGCCGCGCTCGAAGATAGAGCAAGAAAGAAAGAGAGAGAGAGAGAGAGAGATCCTTACGCAATTTTCCGTTCTCCCGCGAGAGCGTTAGCTCCCGATTTCGCACTCGTCGCACGCGCGCAACTTATTTCGCGTAAACGCACGGTGTGTCGCGCTGGTTTAAAAATCGCGCGCGCGCGACCCGAACAATAGGGCAGAGGGAGAGAAATAAAACAGATATCCGATAATTCATACGCGTGTATCCGCGCCTATAATTCCGCAAATGCGACGCATAGAAACGCGAGCGAAAAACGCAACGAGAGCGCGCATAATGGAACGGACGCGAGCGAAATAAGGCGTTCGATTTAATAGATCGAGAATATAATCGGGAGAAGGTATCTCTCCCTCGCGTATACGCGTAGCTATCTCTCCGTCCCCATCGGCCGTCGGACTCCACCATTAATCAGTACGTCGAAATTATCGGATATCGATGACCGCGCCATTCGTTCGCCGTCTCGCGAAGGACCGGCGGCGGAGATGACAGAAAAGAAAAGCCTCGGAACGCGATTCCGTCCTGGAATCCGACGATCCCGCGGAATGTTCGCACCCGCCGTACACACCCGTAATTCGCGCTCTCACGGTGCACACAGCCGGCCCAGGCAGGTAGACACGTTCGTGCGTATCGATGACTCTCGCGCGAACGGCCCCGCATGCGCCCCGTTCTAACGTAATTCACGTACACACAAGCCGCCGTCGTGCCCGGCGCGCGATGCCTGATGAATGACTTTGCAATTATATTCTCATCAGCCCTCTCTTTTTCTCTCTCTCCCCGCCCCCATCTCTCGCTCCGAGCCTCACCGTTAACTCGAAGGCGCCGCGTGTGGGTGTCGTCCGTGTGCGTCCACCGCGAGAAATCAGCACGTGCGCGTGTATAAGTGCGTACGCAAGATCAGGTACTCGAGTACTGGCCTGGCCTTCCGACCGTGCCGGCCAGGTGTGACAGCGGCGAGTAATTTTTGTCTCGCGAGCCTCGACGACGGTAATTAGCGCGGTATTGTCGGCGCAGAAAGCGCTCGCTGCGTTTTCCGCGAGCGGAAGACGAGGGCGCCCCGGGTGCGCGATGAGTGACATTTTTAACGTCGAGTTTCGCACTCGCCACCATGCGCGATTTCGTCCGGGAATAATAATTTCGGATTCGTTCGCGGGCCGAAGCACATCGGCTGATAAGAATCGGGCATGCCGGTAGTGACAGCGCCGAGATAACGTAATTAATTCACCTCGGTTGTGTCGTCGGCAGCGACACTGCCGTCCACCGTCGCCTCATCGATGGTTCGCGAAATTTTTCTCAAATTTCTGCCGTGTCCCGTTTTAAGGAATGGAGAAGAGAGAGAGAGAGAGTTCCGTCTATCTTGGGAGCGATCGGCGGCGAGGAAAAGAAAATAGCTTCGCCGCCGCGAGCGTGCCTTTAAACGCAACACTTTGTAGAGTGTCACGCGTGTCACCGCACGCGGCCATAATTAATGAGGCGATCGCGCGGCTCGAATCTTAATTATTTATCGCTGCACCGTTGATTAATTACGGCCAACTGCGCGCGCCGTTCGTGATGTATCGCGCGGATAAGCATGACGTCCTGAGTGACAAATTGTGCGTTTTTTTCTCTTTCTTCTCGCACCGTTTCTCCTCTCTCTCTCTCTCTCTCTCTCGCTCGCTCACCTCTCTTGCTTTGCTTTTGCTCGTGTCGCTCGCGGTCATAATGGGTCACGCGAGAGAGCACTCGAAACGCGTGCGCGTGGGATTTCGAAAGGAGGCTGAAAACGCGCACGCATTTTATACGAACAGTCGTCTCAAAATCAGCGGCCGACTATCCAAGTCGAGGGGGAGGAGGAAGAGCAGAGGAGTTTAGGTGGTGGAGGACGAACATTTGCGGCGGGGATTCGCGAGTGAGAGGTGCGTCGTCATATACGTAGACGAAAAAAAAGGGCCAAGCAACGAAGAAAAAATTCAGCGTGTGTGTGTGTGTGTGTGATCAGTCGCAAAAAGGTCGCAACATTTTTTTTCTCGTCGCAACGCATCTCGTATCCAATAGAAAAATCTCCCGGGAACGACTGAAAAACGAATTCCTCTATTAGACACGGGATGCGCCTTGAAATTTACCTCTCGAAAAGTATGTGCGAAAACTTCAAATATATCGAAACCTTTGGTTGAAGCCTCTTTTCCGCGATGCTGATTGGCCGGTCCCGATCCCGACGCAAGTCGTTGCTTATTTCCACTCACAGCTGTCATCGCGGAGTTTCGGCAGTAACAGAGATATCATTTTCTCTTGAGTGAATTTTAGTCTTCTCTCTGTTTGCTTAATTATATAAACTACGATTTTTTCCGTGTTCCCTTAAGAAGAAGAATTCATCATGGGCATCGGTAACTGATTAATGTTCCAATTAACCGATGATATTCCATCAGTTACTGATGCGAACTGATCCCCCAACATCATCGGTTAATTAAAACACTCATCACTGATGCAGCTAATCTTAGTACTTCTGCTCAAGGGTAATCAGCTAATTAGCGCGCGCGCGCGCGCGCCTGCGTCAGCCTAGTGTGAAAAAAAGTGCAACTTTTTCGTAAACTGACCACAGACACGCGATCTACGGGGGGATCCGCAAATTAATCGATCACATTATCCATCCACTCCGCGCATTCTCGGGGGACCTCGCGAGAAGCTGTCATCGCGCGAGTGTCTCGTTGCGGGCACACGGGAGACGTTCCGCGCTGTAGGTACGAAAATACGAGGCGTCTTATCTCGCCGGCCAAGTGTTAAACATTTACACGTGCGATAAGAGGCGGATCGGCGCGAATGGCGCATATGGCATCGCATTCCCGCCTAGAAATTGAGACATCAGACGCGGCACGCAGCAACAGGCACGCGGGGGCTATAATTACTCCTCGCCGCTTATCGCAGCGGCGTACACTTTCTGGCGTGACGAATTTCCTATCGCGAGCAATCGTCGCCAGGCGAGAGCCGTGTCGATCGGCTCGGAAAAATTCAGACCGCCACGCCGTGCGGCGCCAAATATTATGACAGCGCCGCGGCCTGGCGAACGAACGAATGCGCGTTTTTTTCGAGAGGTGTGTGTGCGGCTCGCCGATGCGTGCGTGCGTGCAAGTGAGCGCACGCCACGTGTTGTTCTCGTCGCGTTACGCGCAAGGCTATATTTAGCAGCGAGGAATAATCGAGACCTCGATAAGGATTATAATCTCCGGGGACTTCGATCGTTTCTACTTCTGGGACCGTTAGCGACACTCTCTCTCTCGTCCGTTTTTTTTTTCTCGTCTCAAGATTCCCGATGTTTCTTTGAAGTACGACATCTCCTACGAATATTCCTTATGTTCTCTCGATTTACAACCGCGGGTTCGACAAGTTTTTAATATTGTCGGAGATATTGGACGCATATGTGTACGTTTAGACATGCTCGATTTTTCTTTTAATTTAAAAACAATTAAACAATTGTTGGCGAAAATACGTCGAACATTACTGCGAGTATAAGTAGTCACCGCAAAATTCTATGAAAAGCAGAAAAAATCTCGTCTCATGATCGATAGATGTCGTATTTATGCGCCACTTTAAGATTAAATCTAAGTTTTTGCCGACTTCAATGAATTCATCTCCGAAGAAGTTAATATCTCAGACTTCGATCGTTCTTCTACTTCTGGGATCGTCCGCGATATTCTCTCTTCTTTTATTTTCCTCGCTTCAAGATTCCCGGGTTTTTTTTTTTTTGAAATTTCTTATGAAACGTTCTTTCT
The DNA here is from genome assembly GCF_001313825.1 of Dinoponera quadriceps. NCBI lineage: Eukaryota > Metazoa > Arthropoda > Insecta > Hymenoptera > Formicidae > Dinoponera > Dinoponera quadriceps. The sequence goes on along the minus strand of NW_014557982.1, from coordinate 511,911 downwards.
GCTTACAACGCGGGTTCGACGAGTTTTTATATTAACCTTTTCAGGAATACTGACGTATATGTGTACGCTTATTAGACACGTTCAATTTTTCTTCCTCAGTTCAAACATCGTCGACGAAGATCGAGTAAATAGTCACTGAATAAATCATTTATTCGACGAAACGTCGACGACGAAGATTGTAAATAAATAGTCGCCGCAAAATGTAGTGAAAAACGGAAGAAATCTCGTTTTCATAATTGACAGATGCCGTATTTATGCCACTTTAAAGTTAAATCAGTTTCTCCCGACTTTAATAAATTCATCTCCGAAGAAGAGGTCAATCTTCGGGACTTGGATCGTTTCTCTAGTTCCGATGCCGTTCGCGATATTCTCGCATTTTTTTCCCTCGTCCCAAAGTCTGTTCAAGTATTTTCGGAGAATGAAATTATGAAATTTCTTACAAAATATCTCCCTCTCGGCTCCCACAACGCGTGTTCGACGCGGGTATCCGCCATCGAGAAGCCGCAGACGCGCACGTCCGGACGCTGTTGGCGCGTTGTCACCGCTCTCTTCTCTTGCTTCATCTTCTTCCTCTTCGCACGTGCTGGATGCACCGCGTCGCAGCGCAGCGCACGCGCGTTCAATCAACGTATTAAGTGGGATATATTCGCCGGGACGCGTGGTGGTCACGCAGGCGCTCGCTCCGGCTCGATCCAATCAGGGTTCGTACTTGGGGCAGCGCGATGGATGAGAAAAAATGGCTTGCGCTTATTCGCGATGCGCTCGCATCCTGTTCTCGCGAAATCGCCGCCCGCGACGCGACGTTTCGACGACGGATCGACAGGCCGCGTTTTAACACTCGCTGCCTGCTCTGCGTTTGCTTCTCGATCTTCCTCAACGATCGCTTGGTGCGTCGTCTTCCTTCGAACGTGTCCCCGAACTCGTAGATTCATAAGAGGCTCGTCGAGATCATTTCGGCCGATCGCGAAGTGGAATTAAATAATGTTTCCTGTCCATCCGGAAGATATCGATTCCGTGCCGACGGGTTATAAATGGCTCGAGTGAATCGCGTCTTCGTGAAGAAGAAGAAGGAGAAATCGCTCTAGTGGCCTTGCCGGAATTAAAGTTCGCCGGAAGAACAAGCTGCGAAACTTTACTCGTCTCGAACTTCGACCGCCGATATTTCCGATCTGTTCTCACTCGTTCTGTCGTCTCGCGTCGTTCTGTATTCGCGAAGCGGCGCGACTTACATCGCCTCCGCAGTATCGGTCGACCTCGGGCTTTTTCTCCTCGAGCCAAGTTATCGTGCGATTTCTTCCCACGACGAGGCGTATTTCGCGCGAGTTTAATTTCGCGGGCCCTTGCGTTTGAACGACGTCTAATGGCGAGTGATACGATAGCTGATTACGTGTTTTGGAATATACCGGCCTATCTGCTCCGTCATATTTGATATGTAACGACTAAACAACAATTGGATCACAAAAAACCGATTCCACGCTTCAGCGAACGACCAGCCAAGTAACGAACTAACATCACAAACTAGACAATTGAATTTATCTCGCGCTACCCAGCTACAAACTTTTGCCTCGACCGGATACATATCCGCTCGAGTATAAATACTCGACTTGCGGTACTTTCGTTCTTTCCGAAAGTGGGATCTTAGACCTTAAAGCGGAATCTTAAATAAACTCGCGTACGCGCGTTCTACGCGGCAATTAAACGTCGCAGGGGGGGTTGACAGTCGCGTCGCGCACGGGACTTGGTTGACACGATAATCGATGCGCGCCCGATGTCAGCCGCGCATTCATGGTCGAGAGGGAGCACGACGCCGTTTCCGCTTCGTAAGGATTACCGGCCACGTGGCGGAAGGTGTAAATCTACCGGGGTCCGTTACCTAACTCCCGCATCGCGTCAATGCAAAGGCACGCGCCGCCTAACAAAAGATCCGGCCAGATTATCGATCTAGTCGATTCCAGTTGGAATTTCGGTTATGCACCCGTGGTGCCTGCGTTCACGGAAGGGATCGGACACCCGCAGACGGGCAAGGAGCAATTTGTCCTACCGGACCGATCCTGTCCCGAGCCATCTTTCCCTGGCAATCACCGCCAGATGTGCTGCCACAGCATATCCAGTTCCCGTGTGTGCCCGAAGACGTGGGAGGAACGAGTGAGACGTCGAGACATCCGCAAAACATCTCGCGAATCGCAAGACGGACGAACGAGTGAAATATTCTGCTGCTGAGTGAATTTGTCCTCAGGGCGCGTTAGTTTGCTCGGGTGGAGCAAAGTAGTAGTGTTCTATCAGTCTGTTCTTACAGCGAAATAATTCGTAGATTCGGCTAAATAGCGAGTGGCAAGAATTAGCATTCTTAACAAATCGTTTCGCTTTGCTCATATAGTAACCGACAGACTTTCTTGCCACAGCACACATAAAATCGACTGTGCCAGGGACAAATTATTTTCCTTCGTGAACATCGGGAAACGATAAGGAATTCTTCCCGCTCGCAACATGGGAGATTTCATAATGAGTACTCGGTATGTTGACGCAACGTGAAACTTTTAAGTTAGACGTAAGGATTGAAAATTCGTTCAAAGTTCCGCTTAAATATGCACACTTGTGATCGCGAATAGCAATCATTTTATATTTTCACCGGCCGCTTCGAGCGAATTTCCCTCACTTTGAGCGAAACTTCCGTCCGAGAAATTTCGGAAGCTCCAGAACATTCCCCGGCGCATCCCGGACACACTCGGCATGATACCGGGGACGTCTTGTGCTATCTGGGTTGCCACACGTGTTTCCTGAAAACGCGCGTGCAATTTGCATGACAATACGATCACGGTCAGAGTGTCGCTCCGCCTTACAACGGCCTACGGATTATTAGCGTTATCGCGCGAGTCGCTCGCGAGGCAATACGTTGCCTGGTCGGGGGAGGGGGGGGAGAGGGGGCGCGTTTCCGACCGCCCGCTCGCTCGTCGAAATCCGTCGGGAGGAGAGCGACGTGTCTGTGGCCAACGGGCGTGAAAACGCGATTCCGGCGATTTTATTGTCCGCCGCGGCACAAAGCGAGGCCGCGACATCAAAGACAGTGGGAGATATCGCCGCCGATGGTACGTTCCGATATTAACCCCGTCCCCCTCCCCTACACCCCCAATCCGGCTACTACGTCCCTTATAATAAATCCTCTTTCCTTTTGGAAGCGGCCACCATCGAGAGAGATGACTCTTGGCGCACGAGCATACGAGCGATCGTACGAATGCGTGAAGACACGGGAATTAATTATGCGTCCATCTAATGAAGTTACAAGAGCCATTGACAATATCGTCGTCGTCGATTGTGGCGGTTTTTGCGCGACCAGCGTGCACCCCCTTCGTCCGTTCGTTGGTAATTCGCTTTCAGCGAACTCGCCGGAACATGGCTCCTTCGTGGTTGACGGATTTTCCCGATGCGTTCTTCCTAGTTGTAGCATAAAATGAGTTTTTTTAAGAATTCGTTGACTTGCACTATATATATAAATATAAATATACATATATATATAGATATATATAAATATGGCACGAACGATTGATCATTTGGAAGCTGAGATATTCGTAACTAACTACTTTTGAAAGCTGATCGACAATTTGTTCTGGTCTAAGATTACCGTATGCTTTAATATTCTTTTGTATATTATGTTACGCATTGCGATATTCTTTTCTCTTATGACACGCGGCTTAAGTCGACGATGATAATTGAACGCATTATGTTGATCCGTGAAATCCGATTACACGTCCTCCGACGCTCCGCGATTTTCATCATTTTCAGACGCGCAAGCTCCGACGCTTAATTTATTCGACCAACTTGAACCTCGCCTGATTCAGGCGCGAGCTTTAATTGCAGATCGCGTTTCGACTTGGGATTAATCGCATTGTGAACGTAATCGTCGGCAATGTGAATATTGCATGAGACGCGTGTCAATTAACGACGGTGTAAACAGCATCGCGAAAAATACCGGTGAGTCGACGTGAAAAATCGCGCTCTAAGGAGGAGGTTTCTCAAATTTTTCTTTTTGCTTTTTTTTTACAATGACCGTCGCGTTAAACGGACGTATGATCGATCGCCATGTATAACTTATTTCGGTGTCGCGCCGTCGGAAAAAGAGAGACGCGCGGAATCCTTCTTTCCTCCCACTCGCCTGGTGCTGCGCCTTCTCGCTCTCTACTCTTTCGCAAAACTGCCGACATGCGAAAGTTGAATTTTCCAAATTCGCTGCTGCCGCGCGTACAAATGACTCGATGCGACTTTCTTTTTCTTTCTCTCTCTCTCTCTCTCTTTCTCTCTCTCTCTTCTTCTTTCCTCCGCAGAGAGTGCGAAGAGGCGCGTCGCGGCGGTCACAAATCATCGTCGCCGAAATCTAATTTACGGGCGCACGGCTTAGGGTACGAACGAGGTGGGGAGGGGGGGAGATAGCATGTGTATCTATGCTCGGTCCGGCTGAACGTGGGAAGTTGAAAAATGCGAATGCCCATTAAAGATCGGTGACGGCCTTCGCCGTGGTCGATTCATCGCCGCTCTACCGGTTCCCCGGACAACCTCGCCGGCGCTAATTTACTGGTCGGCTTAACGCGATTAGCCGGCTTCTTTGTCATTTGCATCGGGCCGAATGTCGATGGTGTGTCTCTCGGCACAACGACGGTGTGTCGTTCGGTCCCGTTGGAAACGGCGAACGTGACATATCCAACGATTAATATACCGGCTTACAAGATCGCACGTAACGTGAGGAAGGCTGTCTCTATCATCCTTGTACGGTCGACGTTGTGCATGCTGTACCATTCCCCCGGACGGAAATTTACACGAATTGCAGTCTTCCACACGGAAAAAAAGTTTGCTTGAATTTACCGGACAATGAACAAACCAAATGCGTTTCGGTCGAAGGGAACAGAATTTCAGGTTCTTATGAATCAGATTCGGTTCTCATAACCGGAAACTCTGTTTCTTTCCACCAAGACGCGTTTGGCTGGTTCATTGTCAGGTAAATTTAATTAAACTTTTTTCCCCATGTATATAATCCGCAAGATTGAAAATCGTATAACTAATTCTAATGATAACAATAGAGTTATATGGCCCTAATTGCGATTTTACGTGTATATGTGTGAATATTGTGTAATTTTCGGTCTAGGAAGTAGTACAGCATTTATAATGCCGAACGTACGATCAGTTATAATGATTAGTTTGCGAACGTATCTCCCTTATTTTGCCGTCGGAAACACACTTTTTGATTATTAATCAATAAACTATTCGTCCCTCCGGCGTCGTTGTTAATTGTCAGGGAACGGTAGCGCATCGTCCATTCGCCGAGCCCGGCGCGACGACTGCTCGGAGGAAAAAATGTATACGATGCGGGAGAGAAAGCGAAGAATAATTTATGAGGACGGAGTGGAAAACGATGATCCATTTTCGGAGCCGATCCCGGAATCGGCCGCAACATTAGGTCGAATTTTGCACGTCGCCTATCCTCTCAGCGTGTCGCTCGTGTCTCCACGTAGGCTCCATCGACGTAGATATATGAGGAGGGAGGAACGCCGTTTTACATGGAAAGAGGGATCGGGCGATTTTTTCGTGGTTAAGCGACACGGGGCAGTGAGAAGGGTGGGAAAATACCGGGAACTTTGGGATAAGTGCGCACGTGCACCGCCGTGGAGCCCGATATTTATCGGCCGTTTTGCTTTTCACTTTTGTCTGTCATATCTACATATTTCGCGGAAGAAAGCGCGATACGTATAAAGTGGCAGGCACGACCGGGGTTGCCACCTTAGTTAGTCCACCCGACGAGGAGGGAGGAACGAAATTAGTCTGCAATGTCGGAAGGTTGCCTTATCTAGAGCTCGCGTTATCTGTACTGAGTCGACCTATCGGCGGACCTGAAAGAATTCGACGGCGACGGCTCGCAAGAAAATTGGCGCCGGACAGGGCGGCTGAATAATTTATGAGCACACGCCGGAGAAAGCGAGGAGACGAGGAGCGAGCGTTAAATCGAGCCCACTTTTCCACGTCGCCCGTGCGCCACGGGCGGTGGCCCGCGGAAAATTACCTGGAAAATTACGGCGGCGTGAAAAACTATGCGATTCACGGGCCGAGTGACCGAGGGCCCTCCTCGGTCGCCGGACGCTTTTTAATAAGGCGCTCGCACCTGCGAGAGCGCGTATATGCGCGACGGCTGCGCTACGACTGCCGCGAACGAAACGGCGGGGCGGAGGCGACGGAGGGCGGCGGGGGACGCGAGGTATGGAATCCCGGAGACCTGGTTATCCTAATATGACACGTCCGGACGCGGCCGGCAGCCTCCCGTTGGGAGCTGAACCTTTAATATATTCCTACCTGGTGTCCTCGACGGAGGCCGGTTGCTACTTTCAGGGCCGCATCCGAATTCTCGCGATTTTTCCCCGTTGACCGGCCGGAACGATCTATTGTCTACGACTCTAATACGAGGATGTCGGCGTAATCGACGCGCTGAAGACGGAGACATGCTCTCGTGTCTCCATCGGTCGGGACACGTCTGCGAATTTTCGCCGGGGGTGTCGAAGAGCGTGCGTGAGTGCTTCGCACCGGGAGTCCACCACGTTTCCCGGCGACTGCTTATACCGGAATTACCGGGGAAAAGAATCACCGGCCGGCGAGCGCGCGTAATAACGCGCGGTAATGTATTCGAATGGCGCGTAATATCGCCGGCGCTCTTCCCGCAGTCAACCGGCCGGCCGCTCGGGCTCGCTCGGGTGGCCACCGATATTATTTTTGAAAATCTCGCGCAAACGATGGCATTCCAGGGTGGGGCAGCCCCGGCATTAAATCATCTCGCCCGGCGAGAGCAGCCACCAGCGGCTAACCAGCGGCCGGCCGGTGGGTGTCTGCCTGGTAGTTGCCACCATCGTCGTAACCAACCTCACACCGTAACCTCCGGTGACACGCGGTTTATTGCGAGTGTACTCCCCAGCGCCGCTAATAAATTCCTTTTTGGTCGGCGACCTATTCGAACGCTCCCGTTTTCGCTGCTTTTAAGCAGGCCCTCTTGACGCGTCCACGCAACAAAAACTTGGACCGTACAAACAATTAACTCTACCGTGGTCGAGTACAAACGACAGGTGTCATCGGTGCGCGTTGAAAGGCGCGTTTCCGAAAATCACCAACGAGCGTCCCTTCTTGCGCCCCCGCGCGCAGAAAAAAAGTGACCGGGGCAAGTAATCGCTCCGATATTCCTCAGCAAATTTTTACTCGGACCGGGTAAATATTCTACTCGGATGAGTAAATATTGGATCGGAATATAATTTTTCTGAGGGATATCGAAGTAATTACTCACTTGAATCCTAGCACTTTCTCCCGTGATTTTATCAGGGATCGCCGTAGTCGGTTTTAAATCAGTTCTTTTGCTATTGTTGTTCACATGTAAATAAATATTACTTTTTTTTAAAGCGATTCTCATATCGAAAAGTCACTTTAAAATGGAAGACATCTGTCATTCGTGCGATCCACACTTACGTTGCATTCACACGGAGATAAAGAATTTTGCGTTCCGATGTTCACCGCCAATACTGAATGTCTGCAGTTCATATCACTATGTACTACATATTTTCAGTACAGGCAATGAATATCGGACCTTAGATTTGGAGTCTCGGTTCGAATCACGATCCGGGTGTGCGATCGAACGCGGCATCGACGCCGCGGTCCCGTTCGACGCGAAGGCAGAAATAATTATCGCGCGGTCATTGTGTGCGCCGCGCGTTACCACATTCCGCGTTATCACGCGCGTGCGTGCGTGTGTGTGTGCGTGTGCAGCAGGCTATCCTCGCGCCTCACGCGCGCTCTGATTGCGCGATGGTCGCGATGGCTGAATCGAAAACCGACCGGCCGACCGACTCGCTCACGGCTGTGCGACGTGAAAAATGCAACAATTAATCCGCGCGATATGGAGGCCGTTAATCATCACGAGGGAGAGAGAGCGCGCGCGTATCGAGTATATTATCCGTGAATGATAACGTTTCGCGAAACGTAACGAAAGCAGCCCTCGCGAGTCATCTCGCTACGAGCTACCGCACGAGCTATTCCGAACCTGCCTTTTCCGGGATCGCAGCAGCGCGAGGTGGGCCGACAAACGACGGGAAAGGCTGCTGGACCCCGCTTTCGCTTCGGAGGCGAGAAAGCGCACGACTTGTGACACCTGCGTGTTCCGGTCAACGCATCGATCTAAGGTCGCGATCGATGACGGTTACGAGAGTCGCGCGTATCCGACGGTCGCACAGCGCTGCTAAACGCCCTCGTTGCGATCCGTGCGGAAAGAACGAGTCGAGTATCGCGTCCGTCTGGGCTCTCGTGTGCCTCTCTCTATCTCTCCCTCTACGGGGGGTTCTCGCGCCGAGAGGCGGACCGACAAACCGACCGTTCGTTCTACCAACGAGAGCAAACACTCCGGGGTCTCGGGAGAAGGCCAAACATGTCCATAGAACGAGACTCGCGCGCTACGCACACACGCGCGGCACGCTACACACATGCACGGAAGCAAGTCTGTGCGACTTGGAAAGCGAGCGAGATGCTACGTCGTGCTGGACGCCCGGCGAGGAGGAAGGAACACACGTGGCGCGGCCATGGCATCGTCCACTCCTGGCGCACCCCTAATTAAGCTCGGTACACGCTTCGAGTGCTCCTCTCGCTCTATTCCTCTCTCTTTCTCTCCCTCATGACCTACGCGCGACCCGTTCCCGTATGGAACTTTCGTACCGTCTGGCGCACGTGGGTGGCGATTACTCGAGTGCCCTTTGAGAGCGCTCTCGAGAGCGCTAGTAGTTGGTTCCGAATTAGCGCGAGGATCGCTCGCCCGCGGACACGTGGGCCATGCTGCCCCTAATTGCCGGGGAAGAATCGCGATCTGAGAATCGCGCGGGGAGGCATCGCGTTTCTTCGTCTCCCCGACGGGACGCGAAAATTCGCCGGCGAAATTCGGCCGAGCTTCGGGAAATTCCCCAAGTCGAAATTTTCCCCCTTAGTTGAACCTCTAGCCTGGGAATAATCACCGTATTGTTCTTTACGTAAACGATCACGAACACTTGATATGCTTGTTCCGTTTTTTAATAATTAATTTAATAATTTAATAATAACTACTTTTAATTTGGGTCTCAATGACTCCGGATGACTATTTTTGGGTTAATTCTACAATATAGCAGGAGCTAAAATAGCAAAATAGGCTCAATTCCAATTCTAATAAAATGATATAACCCCTACTTTTCGACCCTGATGATGTCTTCCGTTTTCGATAATTTAACGTCAAAATAGGCCATTGAAAGTAGCGTTAAAATTTAATCTGTAGAACTAAAGGTTCAAGAGAATAGTCGAGATCGTCAAAGTAGGTTATCACTAGTCTATAATCTATAAACTATTCTTAAGAGCGTCAAAATAGCATGAAAATTTCGATTCGGGTCGCGAGCCACGAGCGGTGGAAACGATTAAAAAGTTCTCGTGTTCTCGTTGTATGCACCACCGGAGTACGGATGATACAGTATTTTTATTAATAACTAGTTTAACGCGATGATTTCGTTGGATTCGCGGTATTTGCGGTTTTTAGCGCGATTGTCTCTCCCTCGGCAGCGGCCGGGAATTGATTTTCGCTGAAATAGCGGCGCGCGCGCGCGCGCCACGCACTCACGCACGCGGTTTATAACCATCGCGCGCGGCATTTACAGGTGGATTGATGCGAAAAGAATTCCGGCGTATTTGACACACGTGTCCGGGATTTGAATTTGTAATTCGACTCTTTTGTCGATCCCGTGTGCGAAATTGAATGCGCCCGTTAATGGCAACGCCGAATTTCGTACCGATGGCACGTTTTGCCTGCCTTCATGCCCGGGCCAGCAATAAGGCGCGAATCGGATTCACGTTAATGCGCGCGCACGCGCACGGCGCATACGTGTCCCTTACCTGGGAAGGGAGTCCCGTTGCACCGAAATAACTCGGCCGCGCGCACTGACGTACACCTGCGGAGCTTTTCTCACACGGAGGTCCGGTTGCGTTAACCTGACGATGAACGAAGCAGGCGCATTTCGGTGGAAGGAAAACGGAATTTTCAGCTCTTGTACGAACCAAATTCGGCTCTCATGACCAGAAATTCCGTTTCCTTCAGTCAGAATGCAATCGGCTCGTTCACTGTTACGTTGATTCAAGCAAACTTTTTCCTTAGTGCACAAACTGATAGAAAATTATAGTTAGTTTCGGCGTCAAACATATTTTATAGTAGTAGCAACATGCATGTAAGGTTGTTATCACTGACACTATAGTAACAGTTAGTAGAAAAGTGGTCCTCCTGACTATTTTTGTGGTTAAAAGATATGTTAAAAGCGCCAAAACTAAGTATAATTTTTTATCAGTACACTGAAAGAAGCATTGAACAATTACCAAGACTTAGTAAATATGTTTCAACTAAATGTTTGATTACTGTAACCAAATAATTTATTATTAGTTCTATGTATCATACTATAGTACTATATCCTGTATGTGGAACTAAATCAAATATTTAGTCAAATATTTGGTTGGAAATATTCACGAAAACTTAATGATTGTTCCTGGTAATAAATATTTCTTTCAGTGTAATTTATTCACGACATACTTTTCTCCCCCACCTTCCCTCCCTCCCTTGATCCAATAAGAGACACGGATGTTGAACGTATTGATATTTTTCGACACGTTAATTGAAAATTTCGTTCGCGCCGAACGCTTCGCGTACGCACGCTTAACTACCGGTCGGTAATTGCCCTCGAAATCGCACGTGCCGCATGCGTTCGTTCATTCCCGTTCGTTTCAACAATACCTCGAAAGGAACCGAGCGTGAAAGCGCGAGAGTGAAGAGCGCGATCGGCTGGATAATGAATTATGAGGATTTTGCGAAGGAAGATCGCGTCTGCCGACCGAGTCTCCTCCGGATTCCGATACATCTTGGAAAACGCTCGTTCGCTCGTCAGTTCGCGCCGCTCATTACGCTCTATTTGCAGAAGGTGAAAGTTCCCGCGGAATTTGTTTACGTTTCGCAGTATCTGCCGCGTCGTCTCGCCTCGAGTGATCCTCGAGCACTCGCGCATATTAATTGGCGACAGCGCAACCCCCTCGTCGCGGGCGCTTAATGGCGCCCATGATGCGTGCCGTTGCGCAGCCATCGCCGACGTGACGCGAGGACGACGACGATCCTTTACGGGTCGTGCGCGCGTCTTCAATTTATATCTCTTCCAACTAATTACACGACGACACTTATTACTCGACCCGGCTCGTTCGCTCGCTCAGATACTCTGCACTCCATGATGGTTTACGAGCCATGTCGCGATATATTAACTCACTCACCGACGAGCGTCCTGACGATATTTCCATCTTATCCGCGAGATTTCACACAAAGTGATAAATTTGCAATGTGATGAATTCACAGCGATAAATTACGGCGATAAATTTCGCGTGACGTAATTCGATAGATGTTGAACATCGTTCGATAAGCGCGCGGATAAAAATCTTAATACCAGATACTCTCGCGGCTTTGAGGAGGTTGTAAGGTGAAGTGAGTTTGATAAGGATTCAATGAAACTTGCACCACGTACACATCGAAATATCTAACTAATATATTATATCTAACTAATATATTATACGGCTCTCTATTGATATTTTATCTATTGATATATTGATATTTATTCATATTATAAGAATACCATGCACACAGATTTTACAGTGTCACGTAGAAACTTCTCATTTATTCGAAAATATAATCACGTTTTAGTACAAAGAAGATATCAAATTAACTAATGAGCGTCCTGATAACCGGAACGTTTGATCGTGTAGTTAGTTCATTTCATAACTTCGTTGTATTAAAATGTGATTGCACTTTCGAATAAATTAGAAGCTTTTACACGGCTCTATAAAATCTATACATAAGTTCTTATGGGTCCTTAAAGATGCTGATACTTGATTATTACCTAACTGCCCATGCAATTAAAAAATGTCATCTCTTTCTAATTCGTTTCGTTTCTCATTCGAGAGCTGAGATATTTGCAACTAAAGTTGGCACTTTTTATGCGTGTTCCTTTAAGAATAAAAATACGATACTGAGCTTTACAATACTCTTAGTAAGCTCCAAAAAATTGCTCACAAAGTACGAGGAAGTCCCATCGTAATTGTTTGCGATTCGAAATCGCGTGGAAACGCGATATTTTTTATTTTGCGATGCGCAGGAAGGACAAAGCGAGCATCGACCTCTTCGGCCATGCCGTTTACCGTCGATTTACGACGGTGAGACCGCGATCGCTCGCGGGCCAAAAGTGAAATCTCTCCGTCTCTTTCTTCCTCTCTGCAGCCGCGCCACGGATCGTCGGGATCGAAGCGGACAGCTTCGAGAGCTACCGGAGTTGTTTGTGAAAAAATTGACACCGTCCGCGCGCGCGTGATCGGAGACTCCGCGCGGTGTCTTCTCCGCTTTCGCGTCGGACTCATGAATAATTTATCGCGGCAATAAACCGCGCGAGACAAGTTGTCGCGGCGCGGGGCACTCTTTTTTCTTGAATTCTCTAACTTGAATTCTCGGACGCGCGCCGCCGTTTGAACGAGTAATTTCGCGTCGCGGCGGAAACGGATTTTTCAGCGATATAATGTCGACCGATACGATCCGCGTCCGTCTGTCCGCCCCTCGCGCGCGCGCGTCGGTGACGGGGGCGACGGCGATGTGACGGTTGGTTTTTCAATTTCGCCGAAATTTCACCGTGAATTTACCGGCATGATGGACGTTTAATCGAGCGCGCTTCAACGAGTATCCGCGAAATAAACATCGTTCCGCGCCGATGATTATTTCGCGATGGGTCCCGTTACACCGACGAGGAATAAAAAAAAAATACGAAAACAAACAGAGAAAAAAACGAATGGAAAAACAAACGAGCGAAATTGCAGAAATTAACGCGCGTTTCCTGCGTTTCGCCAGGAATTCTCGCGCGGCTGCCGCGTTCTGCGCGTTCGTCATAGTCTCGACCCGTGTCGATCGACAGAGAGCACGACCACGTGGCCGGTAAGTTACTAGAGGATCTACATCGGTCTCTCCCTTCTTAGGATCCGAGGATCCTTAACGACTTCTCGGCACATCTTGATTCGGCAATTACGGTTCTTTGTTTTTGCCGAGCGGTTCGGGCTTCGGCGTGACGACCCTTCCTTTTACCCCGGAGATTTGACGGTGAGAGTCAGAGAGAGAGAAAGAGAGTGAGAGAGGTTTCACGCCCTTTTAAATGCACCTGAAAAACGTTTCGGTTCTAGACGGCACTCGATCATCTCTGCGTATAATTAATCGATCGCTCGTTACGTCCTATTAACGTCATTTCGCTTCTCTCCGCCGATACGAACGCGAGCGAGCGAGCGCGCTCCTATATACGCGCTAGGGAAATGGTGACATCTAATAGGACGCGAGGAGAAGTCACTTATGTTCCGGCAATTTGATATCATAAGGTTTCGACGAGATATGGGAGCTAATGGTTCGCCATTACCGAACGTCTAAGATTTCTCGTCCTCGACAAGATGAATTTTTGGATTACACGAGCCGCCGGACGTTTCCACGCTGTTCGTGTTGCAACTTGTGCGAACGTATACGTGAGACGTGTATGTTTTCATGAATTAAAAAAAGAAACATAGAAACGTAAGGTACATATGACCCTCTGGCATTTAACTACGAGAGAGTGATAATTTATAGCGGATCCCAAGTCGAAATTTTGCTTCTACATTAGCCCTGCAAGTTTTGTCAAACTTGAAAGGCCAATGGAGAATCTCGAGTTATAATATTTACCGACTATTATACCCTACCTTGATGCTGCAAATGGTTACTAACTGCCGTGAAATTAGCAGAACTATTTAATATTCGGCGTTATCTCGATATTCTGTCTACATTTAACTATTTTTTAATTTCAATAAACAGTATATTAATTATGCAACTTATTCGGCTGCAGATAGAATATGCGGAATAAGCAAATATTAAATAATTGTTATGGATAAATAATGGTTTTAATTGTTTTAATGAGCAGATAAACAATAAACTTTATTTATAATTTTTTATTATTATTAATTATTTATTAGCGTTGAAAATTTCAACAGGATTTGGAGATTCAAAAGGAGTGAGGAGAAAAATTTGTAAAGACAAAAATAGCAGTTATGTGTCCAATAATACCGTATATCAATGACGGTTTAAATTTGGATTTGGTATAATAACTTTGTAAACACAGGTGAAAATATAGTGTCGGCAGATGTCAACAAAACACGAGACTCGCGACCCAAGAAGCATTATTGAACACATAAATCTTATGAGCACTCACATTAGATTCTAAGGCCGATATTCGTAGTAAATCATTCATAATCATTCATGCAAATTATTTGCGACTTTTCATTGAAAGCATATTTATTCGTATTCATGAATCTTCATTCGGCTGTTTGAATCGATATTTCTTGCGTGAAATCGGTATAGATTGACGAATGACTGGAGATTTACGAAGCTATTTAATTATTTGTCAGATGATGACAGACTACGAATACCGTCCTAAATTTCGACTCGGGATATCTCCTTATTCCCGGCAAGTTTGTCAAACTTGTCCTTTAAAATCGGAAACACGCAGCGAAATAAATGATTCGACACACCTGGAAATATATGATGTATCGTCGTCGGCATATCCTCCGTTCAGGCTTCCCGTATCCTGCTCACGGCTATTCCAAATACTCCATTGTGGCACTGGCGATATTATCACTGACATTGGCGAAGTTACCGGCGGAACGTCTGTTAAAAAATACGATACTGACAAGAGTCTAATTAAATATTTTAAGGACCGATAATAATAATAATACATTACATTTTTCCAGTAAACGTTAACCAACAGTAACGTTATATCAATAATATAATTTCTCACTCAACGATGTAACTGTTACATACAACGCATGTTATATTGCACTTACATTGTGAAGTGAGAAATTATGACATTAATGTAATGTTACTGTTAGTGTTCACTGAGTTATGATTCACGGGAAAGTGGTGCGGCGTATGACAATCAAGGCAATCGGCAAGAAGGGCGAGATCACACTTCCCCACCACTCGACTATTGTCGCTGTCCGCCGAACAAAGACACGCGCATGATCTCGCTGGCTGAGAGATCAAAACAATCGACACGCTCTCAAAACATCCCGCGAGTCTCACTTTGGATTTGTCAACGCCTCCTTTTCACTTCCGTTTAAAGGATCATTTGTATTGCTATTGTACCGCGTATTCATATTGAAATCTCCATTCGAGCATGGCGTTATTGCCCCGCACGCTCAATTGCTGTCTTTATTACCTTTATAGCTCCTTCCTTTACATCTCTTTTGAATCTTCAAATCGTATCGAAATTTCCGACATCGATAAAAAATGATGAATGATGGGTGATGATGGACAGATTATGAGAAAGAAAAGTTCCTTAGTTTATTGATTAATTGCATTATTTACACTTATTATTTAAATTTGCCTATTAAACACATCTTATTTGCGGTCGAGTAAATTGCAATAATTAATAGATCGCTCATTGAAACGAAAAAAAGACTATTAAATGATTTTGAAGCGATACTTTCAGTCTCGGCATGGAAGAACGACAGTGAATAATCATTTGTAACACAAAATATAAGACAATAGTCTGTATAATGTTATATTTCGAGATTCTCGGTTGGTACTTCAAGTTCGGCGGAATTTGCAGGGTTATTTCAATTCAGTCATCATTAACAATTATTGCCAACTTTCAGTCTTGATTATTCCCCTTTCATCCATCGTCAGATCGACCCTTCAGTCTCGCATCCTTCCTTCATATTAATCATACAATGTTCATTTTCTCATCAATTATATATCAAAATCCCTCCCCCGCTTCGTCCTTTATTTATACAAAATTGCAACAGAGACACGGCGCGAGATCGGCGAATTATTTGACGTGCGTTCGCTATCAATCGTCACACGCATGATAAATGTGTCCCCCATTTAATGGATCGGCGACATGCATCACACGTTCGCGTATAAAAATCGTTGCGGTCTGTCCGAGTCGATTTTTCATCCGGGCCCGCGGTATAATCGGCTACGCGAGCACGTTAAATCATTTCGATAATGAATTTTTTTCGAACGGCAGCCTTTCTTCCGCCGTAGGTAGGATCGATGCCGCGGTTCATCGATGACTCAGGGTGTTTCGCGTCGTCGAGATGTTAACTGGCCAGTCACGATGCACATGTTCAACCAGGAAAACGTGGCGTGTTTCCCGTGCTTCGTGTGCGCGTCCACGCGCACACAGAGAGAGAGAGAGAGAGAGAAGAGGCGGAGGACGAAGAGCGTCGAGTGTCATGCGCGAGGTTATTGACATTATTGACCAAATATTGGCCCGACACGTGAGAAATGCCGGTTTTCTTTCATCGTCGCTGTCGGACCGTCGCCGTTGTGGCGGCCGCGCCGATTAACGCCGGGCGCGTCATGCGCGGACGATCGATCCGAGAATGTATCCGCGATTATCAACCGTTAAATGATTCCGCCCGTTCCCGTCGTGGACTTGTCGGGAAAAGAAAATTGGGGCTCCGTCGAATTAACACAATCCGTCGATTCTCGTCGATCGCGCGATTCTCAGCGGACTCGTGCCAGGAAGAGGCGCGGAGCGCATTGCGGAGAAAGAAGGCCGTAGAGACAGATAGATAAATGCTTCAATTCGCTCCAGGATTTAATCACCTAAGAACGTTATAATGTGTACTTTATAGTATATCACCGATCTTATAAAAACGAGATATTAACCCTATGAAGATGAGGGGAGGAATGTTTCATGTTGTTATTCACGTCCTTTACTCATTTCAGACATTGATTACATGAAAAATTAGCGAAACGGAGCATAGGCTCGGATCTGAGCCCATCTTCCTAGATACGTTGAAAATTCACTTTTCTATTAGAAAGCTAAGATTGGTCAGCAATTTGAAAAAGTTTAGAGCGCGTAGAAAAAGAGAGAGAGAGAGATAGAGGTAGGCGATCAATGAAGATGCCCGAAGCATCCGTCTCACGCATTCAGCGTGTCATACCGGAGACACGGTGGGTGCTCCCGAGACCCCGGTGTCACGTGAGGGGCGTCCTCGGTCACTGTGACCGTATCAGAATCCGTGAAACCCCGACACCGCGCCGGCCGGGGTGTCGCGTGTGCGTAACGCACCCCGGTGCACGCGCGCACCAGGCCGCGTCGTGAGCCTCGCTCGCTCTCTCGCCCACTCACGAGGGGACCGTTCCTCCTCCGTGAGCGAGGTCTCCGCTGTAATTCGCGATGGAATTCCCGACGGAATTCCGTCCGCGAGGGAACACTCGGGGAATTGTACCGGTATCTTCTGTATCGCGCGCGCACGGCGGAGGCACGCGAAGTCGCGTAACGCTGAATTCTCCGTGTCTCGGATTCCGTCGCGGATTGCGGATCGAGTAGGAGTAATTTTAATCAACGAGGAATATCGAAGAATATCGCGTCACTTACACAACGACAACGGGAGACAAAAGAGAAAGATTTGGAGAAGGATTTGGTAACAATTACAATGATTTGACTGCAGTAACTGCAAACAATTCAGTCGAAATTACTTCACCAAATCTTTCCTTCAGTGTAGGTCCAATTCATTTTACGCGTCGTCGTTTCCGCGATTGCCGTGCGCTCCGATCGGTTCTCACCGAGTTGAACGCGGTTATTCTCGGTTCTGCGGTTTATATACGCGCGCGGGGGGCTCTTCGCACGCGAGCGCACGGCTACGTGCGTAAGTAAACCGAGCGACGCGAACGGGGGCAGCGGCGGCGGCCTCCTCTTTGCGCCACCGTATCCGTTGTGTAATTGGAACTCATCGTGTTTTCGCAGGAAACGGAATAGGCGTATACGGTTACGTTGGTTTCCGAGCTGCGCCTAGCTCGGAGGCGCGTAACTACGTAAGTAGAATCCGCGATCCTGCGACGCGCGATACTCGTGATTAATCACGGAGCGTCGCCGGCGAAGAGCGAAGTAACGTGTTTTCTTCCCCCTTAGGTTTTCACGCGATCCTCGAGCCGAGCGAAGAGAGCCGCTCGAGTGTGAAAAAATATTTGAAAACAAGTCGAAATCTCTCTCTCTCTCTCTCTCTTTCTACTCTCCCGTCTATGTTCGTTGATACACGCGCACTCGGCGAAAGTCAAAGTTCAACTTACGTAACATTTCGCTGGAACACATATTTCACGCGGAAGATAGCGGAGTAATGAAGTAATCCACCGGCTCGTCATCGAGCCGGGACCGAAGAGAGGGACTATCGCAACCTACTTATTACCACCTCTCCATTTGCCTTCGTCAGCAACGCGACGCGCGAAAAGAATCCGGCGGCCTCTTTCGAGAAGGATCTCCTCTCGCGCGCATCGAGGAGGGGAGCTCATCGGAGCTAACGACGTTAATAGCGCGGCGGAGAAGAGCGTGTCCTCCTTCGCGAGAAACTCCCGGGTGCGAGAAGACGCGAGTAAGTGCAACCGGCGGTAAGGGGTAGATGGTCGGGCGGGCGAGTGGGTGGGTGCGAGCGAGCGACGTTGCACCTCGCGGTTTCTCTCCCCCTCCGGGGAATTTCAATGCGGAAAATCTCGGCGGTGAGACGGAATAAACTGGAGCGTGCATAACTCGGTTGCCTTTGCCACCGGCTGCTGCTTTCTGCCGCTATAAATTCATAAACTACAAGTTCGCAAGGCGACGACGACGACGGTGGCGGCGGTCCCTTCGTCCTCGGAGCGCCGCCTCGGCGCTGTTCCATCGCCACCCACGCCTTACCCCCGGAGGGACGAAGACGAGGGAGTCGTAGGGACGGAGGCGGGGGAGAAACTGTTGGAAAGTTTCCCCGGTTACCTCCGGCGGCAGCCTCCGCCCACGCACCTCCGCCAGAACCGCCGCCGGCGGCGACGGCGGCGGGCGAGAGAAACTCGAGTCGGTGCCTCGATAAATTTGCGAGTAGTTAGTTACAGCAAGAAACTCCCCCGGTGGTTTTGACACACGGACACGCGCGCGCAGCCGTGTACACGAGAGCTGCCGTCGTCGTCGTCGTCGTAGAGCTCTGGATATTAAATTCGTTTCGGAATACGAGGGAGAAAATCGGCTTTCCGATCGGAGACTCGCTCTCTCGCTTGCGAGTCGCTCGCGAGCTCCATGCTTGGAACTCGGCGCGATTGTCGGCCGTGCGCTCTCGCTCGCTCGCTAGCGGCGGTTTGTTTTCTAACGAGCTTCCGTGAGAGCGCGATCGATCGCGCAAGTTTCGTCGCGAACAATTACTACGCGCTCGCGGCCGGGTCGTGGCGGGCTGCGTAGATGCTTCGTATGCACCGGCACACAATGCGACGGTCCTTTTACGGACGCGTCCTTATCTGTTATCTGTTGCACCTGCCCGNCATTTGATGCAGTTTTTTTTTTTTTTTTTTTTTTAGAGCATGTGTGTAGATATATATATATACACAGGCCTGCACAACAGCCTCGACTTTAGAGTTCTCCGTTGGAAGTATTGGTTACAAAAAGGTTGCAACACTCTTTTTTTTCCGAGATGTTAAAGACTGCTCTTTCTTGGTTTAACCAAGCACGGATGCTGTAGTGCCATTTAAATATTAATATCGTCAATGTTAATATTACCGTGGGAGGATAAATACGTCCGACGTGTTTAATGACGCACATGTCGGGTATTCTCCACATAAACGTACACGGAGAGTCGACCTTTCACGCTTAAACCGATCCTTGAGTCCCAGTAATATTATTATAAATCATAAATCCCCTTCGAACTCTTACCCAAATGCTAAATTAATTAATCGCCAATTTTCTTATCTATCTTATCATTCTCTTCGATGAGTTTCGCAACGCATCTCGTGTCCAATAGGGAAATTGATTTTCCGAGAATTAATAAGAAACAAAAATTCTCCAATCGGACACGAGATTAATTTCGAGATTTAGAAAGAAAAACGTGTTGCAACCTTTTCGCGACTGACTATACATTATGCGTTGTAGAAAGGTGTAAAACTTCATGCGTTAAGGCTGTTACCCGGCCGGACTCTCCGTGTATACTTGATTGCAAAACGGTTTAGACACAATGAAGTTGGGGGCGCAGTAAACTGTCACGGCTGGAAGTCGCTACCGACGGGTTTGCCGAGGTGACAATACAGTCGACGTCATATATGCCGCACTGTTGCCTATGAAGCTTTTATTACACAATTTCCAACCTTTCACATGTACACACAAAGTGGAAACTATGATCATTCGAACTATTACAACCCTAGCATTATAATTAGAGTTACTTCGGCAATTTTCAACCTTGCGTTATATATAAGGAAAATTGTGTAACTCTTCATCTAGGGAACAATACAGCATACCTGATGCCAAACCGTACACAGGGTGTGAAGATAAATTTATTCAAGATAACGTGACCACGTGTTAATACATTCGAAAATAACCTGGGCTCGACTGTTGCGATGTTGGTGCTCAAAGGATCGGGAGATTTTTGAGAAAAGGGTGGAAATAACAGCCGAAATGCCGTTTCGACCTCAGCTCGGAGTGCGGAGATGCCGTTATTTCATCTTCGGTGGTGACTCTCAGTCGTCTCGACAGTTCGCTGCGCTCCGTGCTTCATTGTGTTCCCGTTTGGCAAGCAAGTTTATACGCGAAATAATTTTTCCCCCGCGAAATCGCACTACGCTCGAAATTGTTTTCCCCGCGCGATTGGAAAAAAAAATTGATTGGCACGTAACCGCGGCGGGCTCGGATCGCGTTGTTTGCTCGGGGTCGCGTTGTTATTTCACATGTATACTCGCGCGTTCGCGTATCAGCTCCGTCAACAGCGCGCGTTCGCGTCGTCTTTTTGCGCATTAACTACACTCGCGCACCGGAGTCGACGTGGTTTTTGCCGGCGCGGCGTATTTCGCGCTCGAACGAGCTCGCCTTCTCGCGAAAGGAGTCTTTCGCTGAAAGCGACTTCTCTCTGCATCGCACCATCGTCACGGGTTTTCGGTCAGTTTGACCTCGCGGTCGCGCGTCGCCGATGACGGCGACGGCACCACGTCCGGTGATTCGTTATGCGCGATGGGGAGGTCGTGTTGTTTTCCCGCGAGAGTAGCGACCGGCTAGAGAGAGAGAGAGAGAAGGATTGTAAACGTTAGCGCGAGCGTGCGATCAATATTCCTTCCCGGTGCGGAATTACGCGAGGAAGGTGATGCGCGTGAGGTGCAAGCCGATGCGTGACACGTGGCGCGACGAATTAATTATGCGCGATCGCGAACGTAATCGTCGTCGTTGTGTCGCGCGTTTACGGAAGAGTGGCTCGACACGATGAGAGAGAGAGAAAGAGAGGACGTGTCGACGAATCTCGACGGAATCTCAACGGTGACTCAGCGAAAGAACTCAATAGAGGAGTCGGAGGACAGAATTTAGCTCGATGTTTTACGCGCAACCCTTTGAAGAAAGAGACTTTTTCCCCATTCTGCACTCTGTTAAGTAGGATCAGTGAAACTGATTGAATCGGTCAGACAGTATTGTATTGATAATCAGTATCTCATTAGGATAAGCATGTTTTTCAAACACAAGTTAAATTAATTAATAATTAGTAATATTTCAGGTGACGATCGTTGACGCCTGAAAAATTATTGAGAATAATAAGAAAGAAGTGACAAATAATATCTTTCTCCACTGTTTCTGCAGTCAGATTCGGTGTGAACAGTCGCTGCTATTAACAAACTTCTCAGCGAAATTCTACTAATTTGCAGTACTATACTTAGAACTGTGACCGTCAGTCACTATTAAATCGGTGATTCTCAGCGATTGTACACTGATTGCGCTTTAGAGGGCACATCATAGGCTCTGTGGAAAAAAACATTACGAGGGAACTGCAGCCGTTGGAAGTCCCGCGGCTCGGACGACGATCTCAAACTCTCGGATCTCTGTCTTTCTCTTTCTCTCTGTCTCCTTCTCTCTCTTTCTCCCGACACGCGTACGTTCTTTCGCTTTCTGCAACGAGTCTTAAACCGCGCGTGTAATTAGCGTGCCCTGGTGCAAGGCACACGCGGCACACGTGTGGCGTCTCGAAGCTCGCGCGAAACATCGCCTCGCGCGGCTCTACCGAACGCCTCTCGGTGAGATATTCACACGGAACGCGTTTATTAACACCCTCTTAACTGCCGTATTCTGCTCGTATACGCGCGACAATCACGCGAAAAGTATATCACAGCTCAAATTTATCCTCTCCTTTCTTCCTATTTCCATCGCTAATAAACGATAGCTCCTTTTCTATCTGTCTCCTTATCTCCCTCCGAATCCCGAACTAATATCAATTTGCAGATTTCAAGAAAATCCTTGATCCTCTTTGAAACGTAGGAAAAACTGCTTGATGCAGAAGTTTACAGTAACACGTGTAACTCTCAGGGATCGATATTTTTCACTCATTTTTATCGATAAAAATGAGTTGCGAAAAATCAAAGGGGAATGAAGGAAATCGACCCGACTTTCGAGTTTTTTTTTTTTTCGACATGTCCAAGTCGATTCTTCGTCGCTGATATTTTTGCGAAACACCCGTTACCTCGCTTCCCGAAAATGGCGCGCTCTTGACGTGACCTATATATAAGTCCTATATGTCGCGAAACAACATCCAGTCCGCCAAGGGCGGACCGTTCGCGACGTTTTTAATGGTCGCTGGCCGCGTCCACGAAATCTCTCCGCGGCTGCCTGACCGTTTTGCGCCCCGTCGAACGCAAACGTGGGTCGACGTGGTCGCGGCTACCGGATTTCACCCCTGGCTACACACTCTTTTCGAGTCCACGATACTTCTACCCTCCCTTTCCGCCTTGCCTCTCGAGCGGTTCTGCCGACCGCTATTCGATCCGGCCCACGATAGTCCGGGAGAAGGCGCAACTCAGCCGGAATATCTCCGCGTTCGGGAGACGAGCGAGCGAAGTGAAAAAAGAAAAAAAATATGCGGAGAAGAAAAATAAAAAAAAAGGAGAGGAAAAAGAGAAACGTGGTGGAAAGAAGGAGGGAAGCGAGAGGGACGAATCGACGCGAAGTGGATAGACCGAGAGAGAAGGAATACGTATAATGGCATGGTCGTTTCGCTGTTTCATCTGGACCTCCGTGTGAGCTTAGAAACAAAAGTACCACTCTGATCTCCGAACCAATGCCGACTTGCACATTCTAGCAAAGGAAGAGTCCTTCCTTGAAATGAACGGTTAGTCCAACGGTGGCATGAAACATATTGCAACGTAAACATATTAGACCGTTTTGGACGGTCCAAATGAAAATCGATCTAAATTTTGGGTTTTCTATTTCAACGTTTCAACGTCGACTTCCGCTCAATTCCTCGAACAGTGAATCAGATCACCGTCCAAGTCACTGTTTTCGCAATTTATCCGGCGAGAATCGCGTACGAATATTTCGCCAAATCGGCAACGTCGCCTCGTGATTTTCACAAATCACCGTATCGCCGCATTTACGATCGGCGCATCTGTTCTCCTCTCATATCTGGCCGCTTCAGAGCGTAGTTCGGATTTCGGTGTCGCGGACGAACGCACGAGAATCGATTAGGCAGCGTGGCACCACCTCGAGAGAAGATCTTTGTTCCCTCCCTCGCCGTCCACATTTCACCCGGAGAGCGAGAGACACTGAGAAAGGGAGCAGCAGCGGGAGGAGCAGGAGAAAGGAGGAAGAGGAGGAGAGGAGAGAGAGAGAGAGAGAGAGAGGACAGATCTTCCGGAAGACGTCGGTGGTCGTCGTGGTCGCGCGGAGAGGTTGCTTATATAGCCTAGATTTGATTTAAATCTCAGATTATTGTGCCAGACACGAGGCTCCGGAGCGGCGACCGGCATTCTATGATTTCCATACAGGAAGCTCTGTAACGAGAAACCACCACTGTTTCTCTCTCTCTCTCTCTCTCTCTTTCTCTCGCCTCTGCTCTCTCCTCCTCCTCCTTACGCTGCTCTTTTCGCCTTGCTCTCCTCTTCTCGTTTCGAAACGATCCCGCCGGTTCTCGGGGCTCTCGGTTTGTACCGGTGTATGATTACCGATCCCTCGTTACCTGGTACGGAGCTGGTATCGAGGCCGCTTCGTCGTCGCGACGAAAGAGAGAGAGAGAGAGAGACGGTATCACGTCGTCCATCTCGCGGCAGAGACTCGTCCGCCGATCGGCCGAGGGACGAATTATTACTGGCTCATCCGACGAGTCCTTCTTCTCTTAACAGTGCGATAAGATTTAGCAAGAAATCCTCGAATTACCCGTCTAATCACTCTCGGTACAACTCTCGGGTATATTACACGCGTCGGACAACGTTGGTAACAATGAACACTCATTAACGTCACAGCACGCGTTATCAGCGGCTCGAAACAGTGACGATCAGCCGGAGAGACCCGATATAGTTAATGACGGGATGACGAGCGACGAGTGAGATGATATCGAAAATCACGCGCGAGAGACATATTATAAGAGGGAGCAGGAGGGAGTTTCTCGGGCCACGCCGAAACGAGCAACGTGTGCAAAGAGAAGAGGGAGAGGAGAGAGAGAGAGAAATAAAGAGAGGATCTCGCCATCGTCAAAGCATCATCCACCGGTCCTCGCCTAGAATCTGGCCCCGACCAGGTGCTCTCGTTGAGGAAACACGAGGGGGAGGGTGATCACAGTGCTCAGGGGTGGAGAGTATGGGTTGCGAGCGCGCTCGGTCCCCTCGCATCGCGCTGCGAATGAAGAACGGGGCCGGAGATGCGAGGGGGCAGGGAGGAGAGGAGGGAACCGGTAACGAAGGTAGAGAAGGTAGCGGCAGCTACCTGAGGTCCTTCGCATACGACGATCACGGCCCTTCTCGATATACGCTTTGGGCGCCCAACTGTCTGCCGCCGCTGTGTATGCCGGTTATCCTTCGCTATATAATACGCGTCGGCGGCGACGGCGCTGATTTTTTCCTCGGATCCTCGGGAAGTGAATTCGAGCGTGTCGCACCGACTGCCAGTGGCTCTCCGACCGCGACGGAAAAGCGATCGCGCGGGCTGTCACTCGGGATTTCACGACGAACTCAGAACTGATTTTGAATTTATTTCTTACGAGCCGGAACGGATCGAACTCTGTACCGCAGAAACGGAATTAGCTTCCACGCGCTAGAAATTAGCTCCCGCGGGTGAAAGTGAGCTGTTCGCGTGATAGGATTGAAACTTAGCTGATTTTTTGGCCCCCGCAGCTAGTTTTCAGTTCCCTTCTGGTAACTAAATTTCGGTCGCTATACGGACAGCTAATTCCCTTCTTCCGTGCGGCCGTCGCTCGCCGTGACGAATTGAGAATTATCGAGGAAAGCAAAAGAATTCATTTCGAAGCCAAAGGAGTCCCGCAAGGACGCTGAGAGAGATCGAATTATCATTTCTCGCGGGAGGATAACAACGTCATTATTACCGGCCGAAATTAATTCCAAGTGACCGAATGCCCGAGAGCCTCGCTTCAGTTTCGTTGAAATCACCGGGAAAGTCGAAAGATCCCAGCGAGCCGATGAAACCCGCGATTTTGCCCGCGCGTTCGATCGCGGAGCCGCGTTGAAATCTGAGCGGGGCGCCACGACGATAATGAAGTTATCTCGTGATTGAGTCCTCCGGCCGCGCGTTAATCGCGCGCGCCACCGCCGTCATCCGCCGCGGATGATGCCGCCGGTCGCTCGAGAGTCGTCGGCTTTTACGAACGCAGCAGGATCTCGCGTCTGCGCGCACGTTCGCTCGACTAAATATTGAATATGTTAATGGACCCACTTATCGGAAGGCTCGCTCGCTAACCGTGATTGGAATTTTATAAATCCAACGGCCGACGCAGCGCGCGCTCGTCCACGGACCTAGGTGTGATATCGCCTAGTTGTGATGTAATCACACACACGAGACGGGAGAGACGCGCGTGGGTGACCGGTCGCGCGCTACCGCGCGTTGTGAGTTACCACGCACACGCACGCAGGCAGGCCACGCACGCGCGCTCTCGCATAGGGACGCCAAGGTGTCGGCAAACACGAGCGAGTACAGATAACCTCGGGATAAACGTGTAAACTCGGCTACCAGTGTTACGAAACCAAGCAAGGTCTGGGAATCTTCTCTCTGTTTTCCGTGTTAATATTTGAACAGCGCAGTTTCGTAGCTTAACCGAAGCCGACGCGACGCGCCTCTCGGCGGAACGGGAAAGAGAGAGGGTGAGAATGGGGGGGGGGATGCGCGCGAATTTTTATGCATTCCCGCAGCCGCCGTACCGTTAGGAGACGCTGAATTTCTAATGCAGCGCAAACACGACGGACGATATCGCGAGGGAAACCGCGCGGAGCCGAGAGTCTGCCGCGATCGGCGATTCCGCTCTCTCCCCGAGTCGATTTTTTCTTCTTTCGATGCGATTATCATCGTGCGGCGATTTCGTGATTTCGAGGTAGTAGTCGAGTATCCCCTACGTTATCTACACTCGGCGAAGAAATTAGCCGTGGAAGCTAAAATCCACCTAAATACATCTAATCGACCTTAGTTATCATTAGTTGGTTGTTATTACTAATAATTGCGGCTGGTAGTACCTCGTACCGAATACATTTTACCTCTAAGAACCGGAACTTTTTAGCAATGACAACAAGGCTCGAACTGGCCGATGAAATTTAACTGCTATTACCAAGTCACTTCTCCGAGCGAATAAGCAATTGTGCTTCGCAACAAATGCATTTTATCTCGAATAACTAACGGTCATTGCCACGGCAGCTAAATTGTTCAGCAACGACGCTAGCTGCCCCTATTTCAGCCGCCGCAGCTAGATTTCAACTCCTGCGGCTAATTCTTTCCCCGAGTGCGTGATTTTTTTCTCGCAATGGAAAAAGCGACGTGAAAATTCATGCGCGAGCAGAAGGAGGAGCCCGATGCGAAGCGACGTAAGAGTGGTCGAACTTACGCTTCATCGTTCTCGTCCCGAGGAAATCCGCCGAAAATTATCTAACTCCGTGCCCGCCGCTTCCCGCTTGCGATAGAGACCGGCGATTTTTCCCGGCTCGTAATTCCGTGGGGAGATTATCCCCACGCGACGCGCGCGGCACGGAAAAGGGACCGGGGCTGCCGAAATTCCTCTTCTGAAAAGTAGGAATTCTTCGGTCGAACGACCTCCTCCCTTCCCTCCACTCCTCCTCGCCCATCTCTCTTACTCACGTTTTGCCCACGAGATTCGATCGTGATTTTCCCCGTGGAGAAAAGTCCGGTGGAAATTCCCGGCGCGAACACCGAGAAGCTCTCGGCCCGAGCACGCAGCGGTCACGGCGGAATTCGAAAACTCACTCGCGAAGAATTCCTTAGGTGTGTTAATTTTTGTAGCGGCGGACTCCGTGCCGTCTCGCCATTTTCAGCCGCACTTCGCGCACCAGAGGAGAAAAAGAAACGGGAAGAGAAGTGATAAAAAACGGCGAGAGGGGGAAGCCACTCGCGCGCGTGCGCGCGACTCGCATGAATATTCATCTCCGGCGTGGAAATTCGTCACGAAATTTCCACGTCACGCCGTTAAAGCGCCTCGCTTGTATCCGCGAGTATATTTCCTGCCTTGACTTTCTCTCTCTCTCCCTCTCTCTCTCTCTCTCATACCGGTATTCCGGAGTATCCCGAATCGCCCTTCACCGCGCCCACCCCCATAGGGATTATTTTCTATTAATATGCATTATGGCAGGCGGCCACAAAGCAACGAGAGAGCCTGCCCTGGCACTGTGATGTAAATAAACTTAGGCTCCCGTATCTCTCTCTCCTTCTCTCTCTTTCTCCCCTCTCCCTCTCTCTCTCTGTCTGTCTATCTATCTATCTCTATCTATCTATCTTCCTCTTCGCCTAGAACACGCTTCTTTAATAATTTGCGTCTCTGGAACGCTTTGTCTCTCTGAATGCTCGTCTTGTTACACTAATAATCCGCCAGACATCTTTCATTTGTCTGAACTTTTGCCGTTTGCTCGCTTTCGATCATTAACAGGTACCAAAGAATGATACGAATCCGCGACGGAATGTTTGGAGTTGTGGTTTCGTGCAAGGAAAGCGTCGCGGCACGGGTTTTGTTTCGGCTCATCCGGAGATCACCGGTGATCCCGGATCTGTTTAGTCTGAATCGCTTTCGCAGATCGGGGTGGGTTAGCTCGTGTCCCTTCTTGTGTTTCCCTCGATCCGCGATGACTGGATAAATAGCCGACGGAAAATTATATATATATTTTCCCCGGTCGGAAGCGCATTGTCAAACGCCAGAACGGTTTTTGGAACAGGTCACTCTCTGCGCGGCCTACTCCTTGATGAGCGGGTATCCTTCGTGATGTCTCAATAACCCCTTGCCCCCGAGATGTTAACCTCTCGGGAGTAACCTGTCGGTTTCGGAGCGACGGGGAGAACGACGCGTTTTTCGCGCGGCAACACGCGACGGGGTTTAGCCGGGCAACCTCGAACGGCGCCATCGAGGCATTTATAAACAAATTCGAGAATCGTATATCACGGTCATTGTCCCAGAGCCCTCGTCGTACTGACGAATATCGCACGAGAGAGCCGTGCGCGTTGAATGACAAAGGAGAGCGAGAAAGAGAGAGAGGAAAAGAGAGAAAGAGACGTCGAGAGGAAACAGAAAGGAGAGGCGCAGGATGCTTGCGTCAATGAGTCCTTTTGAATTGATCGGCATTTGAATAAATTCACCTGCGCACACCCTTCGGAAGGACGTTCTACGTCGAGCGAAGGAAGCCACGAGGAAGCTGCGTGCACAAGAACGAAGTCATTCTACCGAAGCGAACTGTTTTCTTCAAAAAAAAAAAAAAGGAAGCAAAGAATAAAAAGAGAGAGAAGAAACGCGTCCCGTCATGCGATTATGACGCTCGACTGTTTGCTTAATTGCTCGATCGTTTTTCATGCCAAATACGACCGAGATACGACTCGATCGCCAAGAGAGCGATATGCGCGAATGAGCGTGGGACGTGAACACGGACCGACGGATTCGCCTCTGCGCTGGACCGCGTCGAAGGAGTGTCGTTTGTTGTATCGCTCGGAATACCGCTCTCGCGTACTTTCTTCCCACTTCGGTTTCCAGCGTCGAGGCACTTTGAAACCTTCGCAGGGCGAGCGCGTAACTGAAATCTCAGCATCCAGACCCTGCCGCCGCCTCCCTTTCCCTCTCCCCGGCTGCTCGCTCGCTCGCTGCACCGCGACAACCGTGATGCCCCGCAACGACTCTCCGGCGCGCTCGTTTTCCCTCCCCTTTTCATCCCCTGTCGGCGTCGGAGGGTCTGTAGCCGCAGCTGCACGGCTCCGGCCAGGTGTGCACTCTCGCAATGTTGCCGCAAGGGTAAATTCCCCCTCGCCCCGCGCGTCCTTCTCTCGATTTCGCCACGAAACCGTCCTGGATCGGACGACATCAATGCGATCTCGCGCGAGTCCGAGCGTCGAAAATATTTTTCGCCGCGCCACAAACACGCGGGCACGCGCGTCATTTCCCGACGTGAATCATTCCAAATAATGCTCTTAGATTCGCGTTAACGATCCGAGAGAAAGGAAGAGTCCTCGGTCATGTTTTTGCGTAGTTCCGGTGTTTGCTTGTAAGCGTGAATTTGATGTGTCTCTTTTGAAATCCGTTTTGCTCCGAATCATATACGAATTTTGTTGGATTTGTTGCTTTATCGAATACTGCTTCTATGCCGCACGAAGAAGGAAAAAGAGTTATTCTCTTTTTCAGGATCATTTTATACATTATTTGAGAGATTGACATATGATTCGTTGAGTCGGCGATTGCCTTGTTGTTCCAAATCGTACTTGATTTTTGCGAGTGATCGACGTTTTATCGAAAGATAATTGCCGTCGTATGTCGAATGAAAAATTACTTTTTAAATATCGCTTCAGTATTATTATTATCTATAAATTATCTATGTCTATGAAAATTTGTATCTATAAAAATGATGTACGAAGGTGTACGTTTCCGCAAATAAATGAATAAAGTAGAAATAAAAAAAAAACATTTTCTTTTAATTTCTTTCTGCAACTTGTGTGTAAATCTTGCAACTTTTGCATTTTACGTTATTCGTTATTTCTTAATTTTATTTTGTTATTTTGCGTTATTTGTTTTTCGTTATTCAACTCATTGAGCCGGCAATCGCTGCGTTGCTACGAATTTTCATTTTATTCGTCGGATCGGCGATTATGCGAAAGACATCAAACACACGCGTATCGTTAGTATAATGTGTATTAAACGACATCTCGAATTATCTCGCGCTCGTTTTACAATATTTACGCGTAAATACACGTCGCGACCGTCGCCGGGCACGGTCGATCGACGCACGGTTCGGCGCAGATTTCGGCGCGGGGCGATGATGAAATGTATTTTTATTGCAGGACGTATACACAGTCGACAGATAGGAAATTGCGGAAACCAGAAACCGACGATGTCTCGATAAGAGCGGCGTCGGGCTACGCTCTCATTGCCTCAATTTCCACTTCCACTTCCACTTCCGGTCGCGATCGCTTTTTCCCATCGGCCGAGCCTAAAAAACCAGCGTCACGAAGCCGCGCGAGCGCCCGTGTGCGTCACGCTCGCTCGCCATTGTCGGGTGAAAAGTGGCGCAATAAAAATGGCCAGAGCGTAAAGCTGCCAAATAGTAGCGCCAGCGAATTTTTTCGGCTGTCCCGACCGTCCCCTCCTTCTCTTCCCGCCGGCGCATTTTCAAATCGGTCGTTATGTCTTTCGTCTTTCCTTAATGTCGAAAGCCTCATTATCGACCGGCGGGTCGCGCGAATATTTCTCCGCTCTAAGCGCCGCGATTATGTTTTTGCGGCGCGTCGACCGGCGGAGAGAAGCTGGTTCGCGCGTACACGTACCTTCGATAAATCTAAAGAGCGCTGCGAAAGAAAAGTATAACGAATAAGAGGCACCGCCGATATAGCTCGTTAACGACGCAGTTTTGCTGAAACGCTCGTTTCCGGCGCAACATTTTACTGTTAAGAGCGACTTTCCAATCGAAATAATACCGGCCGGTCGCTCGCGCAACTTGGACGACGATTCGGCGACGGTGATAAGATCCTGGCTGAATTTATGCCTCTACGCAGCCGGAAGCGGCGTCGAAAGCGAATCCGACGTACGTGGTCCTATTGCGGAAGGGTCGAGAGAGCGGGCAGGGGGGAGAAAGCGAAGGAGGATCCATGGATTCATGGATCCGAGGCGTCACGGCGCTCGGCTGAGCGTGTATCCCACCTGAAGACCGGAAACCGGGGGTTCCCCGTGACGATGAGGAAGAGAGAGGGAGAGAGATAGATAGATAGAGAGGGAGAAAGCAAGCCTACCGGAACACCGGAACCGGAAGGGTGCGGAAACTACGCGGAGCGAGCGATGTGCCGGACAGCGCGAAGCGGTCTCGCGCTGATTTCATCCGCTGATGAGATCGTGCCGGCTCGTTGACTTTACCGATGTCGTTATTAGATGCGGCCGCGCTCGTAAAAACGCTCGCGATCGCCGACACCGTAACCATCGCCGTCGGGTCTCCGCCGAAGCGCGGATTTCACGCGAATGCTCCGTCGAATTGATCGGAAATTCAGTCGAGTGAGATCGTGAAATAAAATGAACGAACGAAATGACGCGGATTAATGCACAATTGTAGAAAAAACAAGTTATTTGATTTCAGAGGCTGATAAACAAGTAATTATATTTACTTGATTTTAGGGTTGGTATTCATAGTTGGATCTTATATTTAAGGTCGTTTTATGTTCAAATATTGCACTGATTGCGTCATTCCTTACAATACATTCGGAAATAAACTTGAGACAGTCTTCAATATAAGATCTGACTATGAATACCGGCCTGGCACTTTTTTTCCTATGCATTGATTGTGGCATTACATTATGATATCACCGCGTCTCGTTAAGTTACATGCAAGATATAATTGCTTCTATCTTTCTTTCTCTCTCTCTCTCTCTCTCTCTCTCTCTCTCTTTGAAGTGAATTGGAATATTCGTGAAACGGAAATATACGTATCCACGAAGGACGCGCCACTAACCCGGAAGCCGGTCCGAGCATAATAAATTGCATCTGAAAAAATGGATTGTACGGCCAATAGAGAGAACCGGTGAATCGAGATAAAAGACACATGCATCCCGAAATACTTCTTCACAATAACTTGAGTAATTCGATCATCAGTTAAGCTCTTGTACGATCAGTGGAACGGCAGTTAACGCGTCAATAAGGAAACGATCGGGTCCTCCCAAAAGTACCGAGCCTAAAAATACCTGCCGCGTAACCCGCGCTGCGTCCTCGCTTGAATGATGTGTCCGTTGATTGATACGAAACTACAAAATCGACGCTAGAGGGCAAGAGAGGGAAAGAGAGATTCGAGCGTTCTCCGTTTCATTCGCGCGCTGCAACGGAACAATATCTCGCGAATAACAACGAATCCGGGTGATACTCTCGCGTCCCGCAATTTTTCACCGTTCACCTTCACCTGCATGAAACGCGTATACACGCTTGCACACAAGTATGATCGAAAGCGAGAGAGCGAGAGAGAGAGAGAGAAAGAGACAAATAGAGAACGAGCGAAGGTGGCTTCGGGCGAATCCAGGGGCACGCGAGCTTGTTTGACAAAAGCGTCTATTTTCGCCAAGGTGAAGCCTCCCGCTCGTCGTAGATCGCTCGTCGAGGAGAGGGTTACCACGTCCGAGGCGCGTTCGCGCGAATGCGATGATGACTAATGAGCCGGGGTGGTTTAAACAAAACGGCCGGCGTATCGGCGCGGCCCCGAACGAAATTGCCACGGCAACCTACCGCATTGCAACCGGTGCGCTCTCCTAAACAAGAGGCCGCCATTAGGCCAAATGACTCGAGGCGGCTGGCCGCTCGTGATTAAAAGGGCGATTTGTTACGCGTGATACTGACGCCCGAGCACCGCGGTCCCGCCGAGTGAGACGGCGACCGGTCGAGGCTTGACCCCACGAGGCGTAACTCGCCTTTCGAGGCCGAGGTTCCGTCTTCTCGCGCCTTTTCCCGCGTTCCCATTGTTCCCCGCGGCCGCGTGACGAGGCTGGCAGGCGGACGACGGTTGTTCGCCGTCGTGCGGATATTTCGTTTCGGCGACCGCGCGTTCCGCGAAATTCGGCTCGCAATGTGCTCGCCGTGGCATTCCCGAGCGACGTACTCGGTTCGTGACTGTGATCCGTCACTTTCGTCGACGCGATCGCCGCCTGTCCGTGGCTGGCTGTTATCGCCGAGCGTGTTGTTCGTTTCGATTTCTTCTTAATTAAGTAAACGCTCGCCGAGACGGTATATGATGGAATGCATACACGTGCGTGAAATTTTTGTTATGAGACACACGTAACGTGCGATTTGCGGGGAATCTTTCACTGACCAGAATAAATGCGGTATAAGACGACTTAAGACTAAGAAGCGTTTCCGTTAAAAATTAACGGACCCTCACCGATTATTGATACGGTTTACTGTTTTACTTATTCAATCAGTGACATTCTCACTGACCGAAGAGAGTATATTCAACGCGCGCCGATTACAACGCGCCGATCGACGACTCTCTCCGGCGCGACGCGCCTATCCGAAGGTTGTCGACAGGACCGCTTCTCTCCGGCGACGGGTTAACGAGGGGGCTACGCGCCATTACAATTACAATCGTCATAAATATTTAAATAATGCTCGTTCACCCTGATTTATGCGTAACGCCGGCCGGAACGAGAAATCGCGTCGGATGTCACCCTCCCGCCACCCCTCGCCGCCTCGTCGGCATGGGAATTTCGACGGGGGCAGGTGAAGCATAATTAAAGTCGCGCAGCGCGCCGCTACTACCGCCGCGCGTTCCCTCTTTATGGGAAATCCGTGGACGAAGCACCTGCCAAAACGACCGATCGGTGCGCGAACGGAGCACGTGAACGACGTGATTTCGCTCTGCCATTTAATAACGCCGAGGTTGTGGGAACCCGGTCACGGGTGGAATAATAACCACTCCCCTTAAGTACTATGATTACGCGACGGGGGACACGGTATTTGCGCAGTACTCCGCGAGTCTTGTATCGGGAGAGAGACAGGGAACGAGCGGGAAAAGGGGAATGAGAGGAAGAGGAAGAGAAAGAGTGAGAGAGAGAGAGAGTGGTCTTTTGTGCGTGGGCGATCGTCTATCGTAAGTTATCTCTGATGAAATGATCGGAACGTTCTTCGACAGTCAAATTACACTACTAGATAAAAATAGAAATGGAAATGAAAGTAGAAATGGGTGGACACTTTTCCTGTAAAATCAACCCTTCCTTCGCCCTATCCTGATCATCGATAGTCGTTACATATATCATACGTCGATAGCGGTTTGATTGTTAAATTATATTGCTAACGATAAAATGTTTGTTAACTCCCAATGTTCGTTATATTTATACTGATGAGAATCTACATTCAGACTTAAACGTTTATATATTTTCAACATATCCGCGACAATATTCAGAGAGAATGATTTATTGAAATTGTGCTTCGCAACCTCCCGATTACTCGCATTGGCTTTTATCGGTTCGGTTTCTTGTGATCGGAGAATTAAAACACGTCGTCGTGTGATTTCCATTGCCGGTGGCGAATTAAATCGGCGGATTAATCCCGATATTCTCGGATTCGGCGGCGCGCAAAGCTCGAAATTTCCCGTCCGAGGAAAGGCATCCTCGATCGAAAATAGCGAGCATCCAATCTCCGTACAAGCTTTGATCGATGACACCCGTGCCAGGAGAGGACGAGTTCGGTTCGTCGTCTGGCAGGGGGTGGTAGCTTCGGGGGTGAGATTGCCTTGTCACCTTGACAAATGGTTGGAGAACGAAAGTACCAGTCAACATTGGAACGCCCCGCCTCGATCGTACCGACCCCTTAAATTTTATCCTTCTTCCTCTCTTCCCGTTTCCTTCTCGTTCACCTGTGCGCCTCCCACGTAACCTTCGGAAAACAGCAGGGCTGCGCTACCTTCTCCCCGACAAGTTGGTCATTAAACATCGACAATTTTGACAAATAGGTGACCCCTTAGTGAGAAAGGCTCGCTTGAAATTTGTTCGCACATTGAAGCATCACGTTCCCTCGGAAATACATTATGCTCGTGAATCGTAGCTTTTTGGAAGGCACCACTTCTCCATTAGTATCGGGTTGCTTCTCCATCTGATGATGAAGTGGGTTAGAATATTTACAAAATATTGTATCCGCAAAACGTCCGAAAAAAACAGAGAAGGTCACCATGAATGACCTGAACTGTAGAGACGTATAATTCAGCATAACGCTAAAAATTTTGAAACGCTCGTTCAGGTCAAATCATCTCATGTCCCTGAATAACCTGCGAAAAAAGATGGTTCTTTCCGAAACTTTAAAACTATCCATCTTCCTTGTTTGTGATATTTTTCCGATCTTAATGAAACTCGAAGAAAAATGGCTGCTTGTTTTAACAACCGTTTTGCAGATTCGTTCCTACCGTCTCCTATACGGTAAATACATAAACCAAGCACCGGCCCGTAACCCTTGGACCGACTAGAGTCGGTCTGCCTTACGTATAAATTGACATAAACTGGCGACGATAATGGATTGCTTTCCTACGTCCGCGTACCGGATGTAAATCTACGGCGTTACACTTTCGGCAAAACGGGACGCGCGAAGTCGTCGCTATGCTCGTAGTCACGGCCGAAAATAGAACGAAAGCTGCGCCTGTCTATTAATTCGTGTTCTCGCGCCGCTGCGTTACGCTCCACTTGAGAAAGGAATGTGCGATCGTCATTCCGCACGGTCTGTCATCGTGGGGCGATTGTCATCGGCCACGGTGCAACCAGCGGTGTGGCGGCTCGCCGCCGCGGCTTGGCCGATTACGATGAAACGATGCTAATCGACGCCTGATTACACAATTATCATCCGGCTATCGCGCGATCGGCAATCGGGGAAATCGTTAGCGCGTTGGATCGTACGCGGATTTCTTCTCGCGCTCTCACTTGGGTAGATCGACCGACAGAAGAACAGGGAAACGTTTCGCGACGATGCCTTGCTCGATAAATCGTGAAAAAAATCTTGAAAAAAAACCGATATATTTAGACAGTCGTATTTTTAAAACGATCGGTGCGTTAAAAAACATCTGAATCATACTTTTGAGAAAATTCAGCGCACGCGCGAGATCGGAGAGTAACACGTTTGCTGCTGGAATTTACTGGGAGGAACCACGCGGACACGCGTGTTATTTAGCTAATTATTATTATCTCGGGAATGATCTCGGTTCGTTAAATTGAATTAGACATCGGACTAAAATTCTCCGTCAGATTGAAAGTGAGGTCTCACGACGCAGTGTCCGCGATCGGCCGTCGCGCGAACTTAATTTCGCGTCCCGCGTGGCCGAGCCGAGAGCCACCGCGGCACTTCTCTCGGATTACGAGCTGTTGTCTCCTGCGCTCGCGTTCTCGTCGCACCTTCCGTCAACTTCCGCGAATGCACGTGCATCGCGCTGCTCAGCGGCTTTTTACATTCCGTGGTGCAATGTAACACGCGAAGCGCGCGCGGCCTCCGGTGCGACATTATTCATCGTCCGATTGATCGTTCGGCGTTCCGCCGTTTATCGTTCATTTCGTGCGACATCTCGCTTCGAGATCCCCCGAGAATTCTCTCGAAATGAAAAAAACCAAAATCACCTCTCTGTTTTCCAAGAACTAAGCCCCAAAATCTGTATCTTCCCGTATCCCACGTTCTTTCGCTGCGTCATCTTAAGATAACCACTCCTCGCTCGTAATGATCGCGAGCATCATTCTATCTTCATTTCTCCTGGATGTTAAACAGAAACAGAGCGATGCTCGCAATTGTTGCCGACCATTAAAGTGGAACTTATCCTTAATGTGCTTTTCCACCAATCTCTACTAATCTCCTTTACTAACCTATCTAATGACAAGGGCAGATCATAGATATCTATACTATACTAGACAGATGAGCTTATATATTCCCCAAGTGCAGTGATCACTTTGGAAGGGCAGTGGGAGGGAGGATAAAGCGGATAAGATGACGATCTGCTAGCCAAGGCTAGCTGTCTAGCGTATAGATGTGTCTGTGGGGCGAACCGCCTCGGCGGCATATTGCGTCGAGCAAAAATCACATTCCTGTCGACCCCTCGAATTATATAACGTCCGCGGACGGCAAATTCACATTCCCACACACGCGAACGCACGCACGTGGGAGTCGTGGGGTTGCGCGGTGGCGGGAGCCTCACGCAAGCGGCACGCATGAATGCCTAATGCCTGCGGACAGTGATTTCCACCCTCGACGAGAGTGCGCCTCCTCCTACCTCGTCCCGCTTTCGATTCGCCCCGTCCACCCTTTCTCTGCGGGCAGATGGGGTTCTCACGACCCCACCCCGTCGTCGAGTCTCACCTAGCCCCGCGCCGCCACCGATGTCGCTTGTAATCGGCGACGATAATGCCCGCTGTCACAACACGCAAACACACGCACGCACGCTAGCCGCGGTCGTCTCGATTAAGAAATCAAAGGATTAGCGCTGTGACTTCTCCGGATAACACGTCCCGTCGACATCGAGAACCGCAGTGTGGTAAATTCTCGGCTGATTCTTCGACGGGGGGTCGACACCAGAAGTCTTATCGAAGACTTCCGGACTCTCACGAATTCGACTTCGACAAAGGTCTCTCGCGTTTGATCGCGTCTCCGCAGTTTTCGCGTATTATCGCCCGGTATTACCTAATTCACGCGTCTCTATACACGGCTCCCCCGGTAACAATTACTACGTCCGTCCGTCCGACCGAACAATATCGGCGAAAATCGAGAGCGGCGAGCGGTTTTCCCGCGAATCCCTGTCAGCGGCATCGACGGTGGTAACTACTACTCGATGGCGAAGCCGATACGAGAAAGCGTCCTCTCGTCGAAAAGGGCCGGCCGACAAATCCTAACGGATAATGTATCGATATCGCGGAGTCACGGCGCGATGCCGCGTGCAGATAGAGAAAGGACGAGAGAAAAAGGGAGAACGAGAAGGACGGGCAGATGGATAGAGACTGAGCGAGAGAGAGAGAGACGGTTTCGTTATTACGCGCGAGAGGCGTATTGCAAATAAACGTATCGACACACACGTCGCGCTCGGCCCGTACACGGGTCTACACCTTGTCACCATCGACGCCGCCCTGCGCTTCGTTACGCGCGTATATTATTCATCCCGCGTGTCGACTACGTTGAGACGATAATGGCCGGTTGTCGCTCGTCTATCTTTACTGACGTCACTGTTAACAGGTTGCCGACGCACCAGGGCGAAAATAGGTACGTTCCGCCGACAGCCTCGTCGTCCTCATCGTCGTTCTCCTCGTTCGCCGTCGTCGAGCTCGTTAACTGTTTCTACGCGAGAGCCGGGGGAGAGACCGTCGCGACGGAATATATTCGCGCGAAAGCACCGGGATCGTTAATTCGCGAGAGCCGTTCGCGAAATTAGTTTAAACGCGCACACGAGTGTGTGTCTCTCTATTTCTCTCTCGCTCTCTTTCCTTTTTTCTATCGGGAGCTCAGATTTTGGATTCCGCTTTGCGTGAACACAAGAGCGCCTGCTAGCAATTTGGTTATTCCTATCTGGGACTCTCAAGAAGCCCTTGGGAGCTTGAAAAGAAAATATTTTATATATTTGTCGGCGGCTAATGCGCGTAACCAATGTATGAGGGATGGCGTTTCACTATTTCATCTGTAATTCTACATACAGCATTTACCTTGCTTCATTATGTCAACTATGAACTCTTTTTTTCTTTCTGATATTATGTATATTTTTGCTATTTTAATGTCATTTATTCTTCTCTTCTCTTTTTTTTTCCGACAATGAGTTTCTTTAATACTGATAATATGTATATTTTTGCTGCGCGCCTGAGAGGACTGTGTCCCAGGTCGCTAATAAGCAACACCTCTCTTCCTCTCTTCCTATTTCTCGCGTCTCTATTCAGAGAGCATTATCTTCGATCTCGCGTTCATGTACGATTCGATCGTTTCCTGTTTCAGGCCCGATAGCGATCGCAAGATGATGAACCCAGAGACCGGGGTGTGCTAC
The DNA here is from genome assembly GCF_001313825.1 of Dinoponera quadriceps. Lineage (NCBI taxonomy): Eukaryota > Metazoa > Arthropoda > Insecta > Hymenoptera > Formicidae > Dinoponera > Dinoponera quadriceps. The sequence continues at coordinate 472,892 of NW_014557982.1, read as the reverse complement.
ACGGAATCCGTAGGAATCCGAGCATGGTGAGCAACGCTTGATTATTAAACCCGAGTGCCGGAGCGAGGTGGTTTGATATCCCCCTCCTCACGTGACGTCGCACGGTCTCACGGTCGAAATCGCGCGTGCCAGTTTTCACTACTACGTCAAAGCCGAACGTACGAGGAGCGCGCGATCTTCCGGCGGCGCGATTTGACTATTTTAAGCGGCGCCGCGCGCCGTTAAACAGCGGGAACGCGCGTTTCCGAAACAGCGGGCACGAATTTCTGTATAATTCGCGCCATTCACTCGATTTTGCGGAAAAATCTATTACGCCGTTATTCCATCGCGCGGGGTTTTCTCGCGCGTGCTTTTTCTCTCCCTCTCTCTCTCCTCTCTCTCTAGTCTCTCTCACCCCTTCGCCCTCCCTCGCCCCGTGCCGCACTCGTGAGGTAATTTGCCGCAACCGCTGATGTATTTATAACAAAACGAATTAAACTCGGCGCGCGCTGCGCGAGCAGGTAACAAAACGCGACCGGCCGACAAAACCCCGGGAATAAAATACGCAAATATTTGCGTGTTTAATTTGAATCTCGCTTTGGGGGTCGAGCACACAGCGGCGCAACGGGAGGGTTAATAATGAAATGTCGCATTGTCGCCGGGGGTGAGGGGGAACGCGAACAGCAGGGGGTTGACCTCCCCCTCCTCCCTTCCTCACACTCTTTTTTTCCCCCTCTCTCCCTCTCTGTCTCGCTTGCTCCTTCTCTCTTCTCACTCACTGACACAAACACACTATATATACACACTCTTTCTCTCTCTCTCTCTCTCTCTCTCCCCCCTCTCGTTCATAGAATGGTTTTGTTGTGCACGACATATTGTCGTCGCGTGCTGTCGCCGATGCAGAATCGCGAAAGGCCACTCTCTCTCTCTCTTTCTCTCTTTCTCTCTCTCGTTAGCCTCCCTTTTTTTCGTCTCACCCACCCTTAACGCCATTCTCTCGCCTTTGCGTTAATTTATGACGGTCTGTACAAACTCACCCCCGAATTATGCGGGTAATTCGGTGCCGCGACCTATACGTTGTACGCGAGACACTGCGAAAAGCGCTGTCGCGCGTGTTTCGCTGCTTTAACCCTTTCCCGAGCCGAATTTATTCTCGCCGGAAGGGCGCGAGTGTTCAAGTCGTCGAGTAAAGCGCGACCCCTCGAGAGGGACGCGTGACGAAAGCCTCTCGCGGGGGGACGAGATGGTTTAAGTTATGCGCGGATAAGGTGGTTTGATTCGCCACCGCTTGAGGATGCACTTGATCTCGCTTTCCTGTTCTTTTCGTTAACTTCCACTTCGTTCATTTCTACACTTCCTTCTTTTTGGCAGTCCCGTTTCTTTAGCTGGTAACGTGTGGCGGAAAGATGTAGCACAGTCGAGTTTTGTGGATACTACATAAATAATGTTCAAAATGAGTTAATGGCATCCGCTCATGATCGCCCAATTTTCCTATCGTATGCTACCTAGATTCATGTTATCATGCAGATTTTCGTAAAACTTTCGTCTCCGACGAATGGGCACAAAATAACATATACCCAGCAACGATAATGGGAAGTTAAAGCTTCTGGGCGATTTGCGATAACCAAAATTTGAAAATCCTTAATACCAGGACGCGAATGGGTCATTTTTTACCTCTTTTTTGTAGTAATCCGTTAACTTTTTTGAACTTTCTAATATTGTTTATTTGTTTTATGATAAAGAAAGTTTTCTTGGGTTACATATCCAAAAAAATGGGAAAAAAGCATTTACGAATGGATTAAAAAATATGTTCTAGTGTTGATATGCCTCGTTATGTCCCATCTTGACTTTTGAAAACGATATCTTTATCTCATAATACTTCTTAACCTTTTTCATCTGCTCCTTCACTCGAAAAAGATATAAAACTCTTCTTATTGGCGCGCTAATCGGAGAAGATAAGCAACTTGTCCATTTTGTTAGTCTTTTTACCATTTTAACCTAGCTTAGCTTCGCTTCCGACCGAAAGTATTAAGTAGAAACGGAACAATAAGATATCCCGTAGATATCGATATCTCTCCGTCGCTGGATCTTCATTTTCGCGCAGGAATTCGTCGCGCCCTCGTCGACATCTCACGATTGTAATGGTTTTCTCAGGACATTAGGGACGCGATCACGACGACCGCCGAAGGATCGCGCGGAAAGGCGGCGAGGAGGTGGCCGAGACGGTGCCTTAATGCGATTAAGGTCGTTATCAGATGTCGCTTCCACTTCTTGCACGGTGACGTAGACGCGCGCTCGTTTGTCATCGTGCCGACGTCGTCACGGGGGTTGCATGATTTACTTCCGCCTTTCCCCTTTTCGCGCCCTACGTTTCCCGCCGACGATTTCTTCGTCACGATTCGAGCGTGCGACGTGCGTCCGCGCAAGATGAATGTATTTCCCCGACGCGTGTACATAGAAACACACACACACACACACACACACATATACACAAACGCACACGTGCAGACACACACGAGACGATCTCTGGCAATTAATTCAAACGCTGCGCATCTTGTCAGCCATCATTGATTCCCGCGATAAATCATCCGAGTTGTTTATCCCGTCATTAACGAAGACGAGAGATCTTATTTATAAATTCGTTTTTCCACAAATAAAATCGCACATCGTTGAATTTATACGCGTGATTTATATGCGCGACTGCTTTATCCTTTAATCGGCCCGACGCTTCGATTTCAATTGGGTCTCCGAGGTAAAAGGCAAATCAGGAACGCCTGGGCAAGAAGCAGCGGTGTTAATTCTCTTTTTAAGGCCAGTGCATAATAATGTACATTAATTTGGAGCTTTCGTCAAATTTCGTCTGTTGGTAAAATAATGGTTGCGTCGCGCGATCTTCGGAATCAATCGCCGCGGGAATGACGCTCCCCTGATCGAAGCGCACATGAACTCGCGTGTCGCGCCGTCGTCAGGAGCGAGTTCCGTGCGAGAGCGGGTTAAATGTACTTGGAATTAGTTCACGACTGACACCGGCGGATTCGTGAACGAAAGGGGAAATAATGACAGCGCCTAGAGAATAAATTCTCAAATTGTAGAGCTCGCGTGCCGCACGCAGCCCCGGCCGCAGAACGGCGTGTACACGTCGCTGTCCGAGGATATTCGTTAAGGTCAGCCGTTAACGCCTTTCGCCACGACCACCCCTCCTCGGTGGTCCTAAGGCCGATTTAGTGTCGCATTAGCGCGGCGAAAGCTAGGGGAAAAATGGTTGCGCGGAACGGCGAGGAATCGTGGCGGTGACTCGCGCGCGTCCGGGTTGAGAAGAAGGACGAGAAAGAAGAAGAAGAGGAGAAAGAGGAAGAAGGGGGTAAAAGAAATAATGAGGGCGCGAAGGGTGCGGAGGAACGCGAGCGTTGGATGGAATATAAGCGAGAGAGAAAGAAACACAGTGTCTTCGCGGTCATTGAAGACGAGGGTGTGGCCAGGAGATAGGGATGATTAGAAGCTACACCGCCGCTCGGGGGCGCAGCCGGAAAATTCATGGAGTCGCTCGCCGGTCTCCGTGCACTCGCCCGTTTATTTTAGGGGTAGGAAGCACGAGGAGAGGAAGTCGTTACGTCGCCGAGAGGTCGTCCTGCCGGGCTGCAGGAAGAGTGAGCGAAAATGAGAGATGGAGATAGAGATAGAAATAGACGGGTGTGGATGGATGGATGGATAGAGAGAGAGACTGCGGTAATCCTAATTAATAATTAATTACGCCGGGAGAGAGAGCGTCTCCGCCCTACTTGACCGACGAGTGATGTCCGATTGGATTCTTCCTGGAGAGGCTGGCGGGGCGCGATGCGGCGATACGGTTCACCGGCTGGATCTCGTTGGATTTATGGCATCGGGCGGCGCCATAAATCTGGTTAACGTCTTACGTTCGCCTTCCCTTTGTTGGGGAAAGCATCAGAGCGTTCGGACTAATTAATTCATATTATTCCGCCCGCCCCCGCGTCGCGCCTGCTGATAGCGCACCGTGTAATTTGCAACGCGCGATCACGCCGGGTGTTTGCGGCCGTCTATCTGTTATCCCGTCTGTTTCACCTAACTCGCGAGACTGGCTCTCACTTTTCCCTGATACGATGTTTTTGTTCCTGCTTCGTAAAGAACCATAAAATATTTTAAGATTTATAATTTCTCCGTTCGAGTAAAAACCCGGATACGGTTCTCGGTTTCAGCCCCCCGTCTCTGTCCAGCCCTCTTATTTTGTAACTAGCAAAACTTTCGTTATCGTTACGCAGCTAATTTGTGACACATTTGGCCTGCGTAAAGATTTATAACGCGTGCGTTTTGCCTGCGTACGTTAAAAAGTTACAGAATAAGAACGCATAATTCGAGCTCGTTTGACGTGGACTCGACGAAACACCGCGACGCTGAGCACCATTCCTCCACTTTTCCGAACGTCTCTTCGCGCCTCGTCAGAGTTCGACCGCGTTAATACTCCGAAACGTCTCCTTCCCGCACGGGGATATCTTTCGCCACGCGGAAGTGATCATCGGCAGTAAATTTTCCCGTGAATGGAACGCGGCGGTAACGTCGGACATACGGTGGCGACCGAAATAAATAACCATCCGCAGCTTCCTGGAGACCAACGGTTGCTTTACTCACGGCGGCTACGAAAAAGTCAACGTCGCGTCGGAGACGACCGCGACGGCGAGAAGAACGACTTGGGAAAAGTTGACCAAGTTTTACGAGGGTCAGTTGACGGAGGTAGATGCGAAGACACAGAAGAAGTGCGCGCGCCCACAAGAGAGAGAAAGAGAGAGAGAAAGAGGAGAGATCGAGAGAGATGGGAGAGAACCGGGGCCGATAGAAAAAGGATCCGAGACTCGTTTCGGTCCTTTCGAGACACCGCAGAGATCGTTTCGTACACGCCAAAAAGTTATCCGTGTGTGTCGCTACACATCCCCCCCCCCTATGCCCCCCGCGATCCCGCCAGGAACTCCCCAGTTTGTCAAAGGCGACCCTTCGGTGTCGCTTACAAGAAGGCAAATTTGTCTCAGCGAGATAAGCAAACAAACAGATGTAACGGTTAGCTGCGCTATTGCTACTGTTTTTTCTCGTTTCGTTTTTCGTCCCCGCCCATGGTCCTCGAGTAAAACATTCGTCTGGTGAAGTCGAAGCCGCTTCCCGCGCTGTGCATTAATTTCCACAGACACGTGCGCGCGCGCATGCTCGAGGTTCGACCGACGCAGAATTTATTACAGTCGCTGGAGTTTTATTGGGCCGGGCGAGAGTTAAAAATCCAACGCTGCTTCGACGTGTTGTATCTTTCTGAGGTAAAAGAGCGGACGCGAGATCTTGAGGAATTACTATTGACGGGAAAAGAATCTTTCTCTCTCTCTCTGTCTCTCTCTGCTGCTCTTCTAAAGAACAAAAGAAACGGGACTCCCGTGTGCGTTTTACGGCGCGATTTCCGAGACACCCCGTATGAGGAGCTGCAACTATTAACGGCGCATCCTGTCCGTGGTCACCGAGTTATAGAATCGATTCTGCGAATTCCGTGTTTCTCGACTACTTTCTCGCATTTCGACCGCATTAGGGATTTGCATATATTAGAGCTTATCCCTTCCGAGAACGTTCGTCTTCGACGGGACGTGGATGCATGCCGTTTTGCGAATGCTCGCCTCGAATTTCGAGAGTCGGAATGCTCTCGGTGGCAACCTCATTATGGCCATTCGTGCTCATTTAAACGCAGCCCGCGGCGCAGCAAATTGTTGCAAAAAGATAGCGACTCCTCCTCTGGCCGGTACATTGTAGCTGACCAATTTCGACGTACCCCGAGCGAGAGTACGCTAAATAAGAATCAATCAGTGGCTCATGACAATTTATGGAGCACGAAGCTCCCTCGTCCGGAAAGAGTTAATTTTCTTACTTAATTTAACACGACATACACACACACACACACACACGCATACACGCGCATGCGAGAGCACGAAAACGAAAGCTGGGCAAAAATATAACGCAAGATCATTGGGTCTCGTTATAGAGACAAGTCAGATGTACGAGATAGACCTTCGTCGCGCCAGGCGACAGGTTATATCCCGATGTCACGTCTAATAGACGCGTTAACTCTCTCTAATGGATACTCGGACGCCCGCTCGTCTTCTTATCGGGCCCTTCATCTTATCGGTGTCTTCATCGTTAGCACCCTCCTTTTTACTCTCGCGCGCCGTGGAACGATCGCACGCAACAAGCAGGAAGACACGAATCGCCGAAATCAACTAGTCAACTAATTAGACTATTAGCGCATCACACTCTCTAAAATGCGATCGTACTCCGATTACTACTCGATTCTGTTACCACTGAGAAGCAGTCAATAGTCACTGATAGTCATAGTTATAAGTATAGCACGGTAAATTATAGGAAAATTTCGCTGGAAAAATTTGTCAATAGCAACTGTTTCCATCAGGAGAATCTAACTGCAGATGCAAATGAAAAAAGATGTTATTTATTATTTTTTTCTGTTCTTAATAATTCTTAAGATGATGCTGTCTGATTCAATCAGTGACATTTTCACTGATTCGACTCAAGAGAGTATGGACGGTTCATCGGAGTTGTTTTCCTCACAATTGCTAATAAGTCATATCGATGCTTCTTATTGGCGTCATCGACCGTCGCGCTCGCGTCATGGAAGGGTGCGGTTGTACGAGACCCTTCGTAATCTCAATGCTCGATGAGGTTTTAATGCGCTTCCCGAAGAGGTGCGTGTTAGACCCGTGACGGACGCAAACGTGATCGAGGAAGGATTACGACCTTTGGCACAATTATGTCAAGAGAGAAAGAAACAGAAGCTGGAAGAAGTGAGAGAGAGAAAGAGTGAGAGAGAGAGAGAGGGGGGGAGGAGGAAAGAAAGAGAAAATTGCGTATCCGCATTCGTCTCGGTAGGGTGTGTCGGGGTAGCTTTACGTTCCTGCGCAGAAATCATAAGGGCAGCTGTGCGACAGAGGGATTTCGGACTCCAGCTGCGTGGTTCTACGAGGGTTGCCTCGTCGTGGATGACACCGAATGATCCAGGCTCGGTTGGTTGCGCGCGAAACGGAATTCAATCGAAATCCCCGTTCGATCGACACACGTTCGTCGATGCGCACGAATATCGAATAAAAGTAAAGGCCTCGATGACCCGCTCGCGCTGGCGCAGCAAATGCGCTACGAGAAGGCGGCGTGATGAAAACGCGGAAATGTCGAATTTCTAACACTTATCTATTTACGATTTTGCACGGGAGGCCCAGGTGGAACTATTAGGTGCCTCGAGAACGCACGATCGAAGCAGTCCCGAGGAGATTCGAACGAACGACGAGACGTCGAGAGCGTATGACGCTTTGGACAACGAGCGGGCGCGAATTAATTCGCTGTCGTCCCCGAGCGACGGATGTTTCCTGGGCCGCGTTTTTGCGGTCCCGCGGGCCTCGTTGGACGAGACAATGTGCAAAAAATGATCCGGAATGATGCCGATCGAGAGGCGGTGTTCGGTAACACGAAGGAAAGGGGACCAAGCGGTGGTGTTTGGGGGATTTCAGCGCGGGAGAGTAGTCTCTCTCTCTTTCTTTCTCTATCACTCTTTCTCCTCGCTGTCGTGCGTTCCCGCTACGATACAATACGTATATTTGCGAGAACGACCGTAACCCCTGGGAGGGCGGAGGGGGCAGGGGTCGTCGAGGGGTAAACATCGTGTAACCACCAGGGGGAAACACAGGGGGTGAGCGCGCGCGATCTGCCGCGCCGTTCGAGCTCGCATACGATTCCATAAATATTTTATTGGCTCGTCATTCGACTTTATTGCGCCGCACGATCGAATGACACGCCGGATTAGGCGGCGATTATTCTCTCTCTCTCTCTCTCTCTCTCTCTCTCTCGGTAACGCGCAAGAAGCGCGAATCATACTGATTTATCGCCTCCGACGATTTCTGGCCGGCCGATGATGATGACGCGTAGATGCGACCCGCGCAAAAGTGCATTTCCTTTTTCACGTCGCTGCTGCGCGCAACGCACCGCGCAATCTCGTATTAGCGTTACTTTCGGTGGAATCGTCGTGCCCGAAGGAAAAAGGAAGGAAATGAACGAAGCGCGATTTAAATTCGATTCGACGCGTGCAGTGAGAAACTTCTCCCGCACCTTCGCGTTACATGAATGAAATGAGAATGTTATTATCGTGCCATTAACACTTCGCGGTTCGCGCAATTTAAAATGGAGGGCACTCCACTTTGAATTGACATTTGTTATACGCGCGATCCACTCCGAGGTTAATAAGTGGTTACATTTGCACGGCAACGTTAATCCGGTTTTAACGACAACCGTAATTAGCAGGCATCCGATTGGTATATTCCTTTGGATCTCGAAATATACTCCAATTAAATGCGAGAGCTCATTAACTATGATTGTTATTAAGCCGGACCAGCGCTGCTGGTATATACGTAGTCAGTGTTCGCAACATTAATGTCCTTTCACATCGCGGCATGATTAAAGTACCGGACGGCCTGCGACACCCGAATTCGCGTGACACCGTTCTACGGTGAGCGAATCGCGACGTCGTCAACGACTATAGGGTCGACGGACCGCGAAGTGTTAACCAGAAATCAGGAGGCCGCAAGAATAATCCTCCGCAACCGATGGTCAGGGAGAAAACAAGGGCGTGTCGGCGATTCCAAATCTTAGCCGATCCGTTTTCGCATTCTGCGGCATTCGTCAGGAAAGAAGAAGGGTCAAGGATTTTCACGGAGACGCGCGGCGGAGGTCCTCAAAGCGGGTTTTTCGGGCAACCGTCGGGCCGTATCGCGATCGCCGGGGAAAACATTTTTCACGACGCAACGACCCGAGGAAGAAACACCGTGTGCGCTTCGCCGACCGTCCCTCTTTCGCTCGCTCGCGCGTCTTCCAGCCGCGTACGGTGTCTCGTTCCCGCGCTTAATTAAGCCGAGCCACTTAGTACCGGTGAATGCTCTTTGATTGGCAGACGAGGTGCCTGACGATGACCGAAGCTGACAGGCCAGGTACGCGCCTATCCGCGCCTATGGCGCAGCGCGCGAGCGAGTCGGCCACTCAGTCAACATCAGGCGAATGCTGAGTTATGTCGAGGGTCCGAGTTCTTTTAAACTCGCCAATAAATCGGCCCGGTCTCCATCGCCACGACGTGCCTCCCTCGTCCCTCCTCCTCTCCTCGCGACGCTACATCCTTCGCGCGCTCGCGCCCCCCTCCTCCCCGCCGCAGACGCACAGACCCGGTAGTCGTGGTGGTCCTTTTATTTTTTACCACCGCGCGTCTCCTCTCGCGCGCCACCGCGTTCCTCCTTCACTTCGTCTTCAGGTAGCGCGAAATTCATTGCAACCTCCTCCTCTTCCTCTTACCTGGAACGTTCGTTCGTTCGCTCGTTCGTCCGTCCGTCCGTCCGGTCGAGCGAGGTGCGAAAATATCGGCTCGTTTGCCCGATGACTCGACGGCTTCTTCTCCGCCCGTCTCTTACCTCTTTTTTCCCGGGGTGAATTTTTTCGCTGCCGCGCGTCTCCTCTCTTTCTCCGCCGCGCGCGCATCATCATGTATCTTCCTCTCTCTTTTGCTCTTCCTTTTGGCCGGCCGACCGGCCGCGCTCTCGCTCGGTTGGTCGGTATTATTTCTGCAGCGGCATTCCACCGGATCGATCCCTCGCGTATCATCGGTACCGGACAACAGGAAGAAGCCCGCACGACAGCGGATAGCGAGACGCAATTCGATCGGGATCGCGTCGCTGGGCCCGCGAGAGGCTTTCGGCGGAGACAGGGCGAAAGGACAACGCCGAGGGCTGCTTTCTCTTTGGGCGCACTCATTCTATCTTTATTGTTCATTACATCCCGGAGGAAGATAGAACGACGCTTACAGCGCGTGAGAACCCAAAGAGAACGCATCCGACATTGCGCACTCGAGAATTCCCCTCCCGGCCTCGTCGTCCACGTCGCCGTTTGTCAAACCGATCGGATTCTTCGTGTCATTCCCTCCGCGCTCTCGTCGGGCGGACTGCAATTTCCTAAGCAGCCGGTATTTCGACGTCATCTATCGCGATCGGGAATCTTGGTGTGGCGCGTCGTCACCAATTAATAATTACGACATTGTCGCCGCTCGCTAAACGCTTTAATCAATGTCATCGGGCCAATTTCCGATCACCGTTAGCTCCCGTCCCATCCCCGTTCCGTCCTCCACCGCCTGCCTCTCCGCCGCCTACCTCCCTCTCTCTCGCTCGCGCGCGTATCAGGGCGGCTCCTCTGCAGGAAATTACGTGGGTACGCGATCGAAACACAGGCGGAAGTCGCAATTTATCAGTTTCCAGGCTGGACGCGCCGCCGGAGATCGCGATTCCGATTTTCCTCCGCCGCGCGCCTGCCCCCGCGCGCCGTATTGAGCGCGAACCGGCCTTAATGATGCTTGAAAATCGATCGCCTCGATCTCTCGCGCAGCTCACACTGTCACTCGTCACTCAGTCACGCTCCGCTAATTGCGAGATATTTATCTCCCGCGTGTACACCTTTTTCAGCTCACCGCGCGCGCTCCGCCGTAGCGACGTAGTCGTCGTCTTCGGCGGCTCCTCGCGCGGCTTCCCACCGCGGTCTCGCCCGCCATCTTCTACCCGTGGCTCGTAATCGTAATCTCCTCGGATCGTCGAGTGATTAATTACATCGCGGCGGAATGGTCGACCGACTAACTGAGGATTCTAATAACGACTCGATCGTGCACAGGTGCGCGCTTGTCACGGCTGAGACGAACGGTGTCGCGATGTTCCAGGAATCCCGCGGGTACGCGCCCCGTTTCAAGCCGTCGAGTTGATTAACCCTGGAGTGGTCGCGTGATTGACAGGCCTTCATTTTAAACGGACGTTTTCAATAGAAACAGCGCTTAGAAAGTGATAATATTTATTTATGCGGAGGTAGCGATCATGAAAGATCTTATCTTAAAGCGATCTTAAAATAAAACTAAAATCATTTTTGTCTCTTCTCAATATAAGATTAAAAAGCAAATCGAGGACAAATTACGAGGAAATCAACATCGTTTTGGTGATGATTTACGATATGTAGATAATCGAATCTCTGCTTTCAATTTCCCGCAATGGACGAGAGCGGTCCCTTAACCGACACGGAGGATGTGATGCTTGTTAGTTATTTTTCAGGAAACGCATTTTATTGTATCGTCATCCGTGCGACCACTGTAGGGTTAAACGAATCGCGCATTACCGGCGGGCGGCGCCTATAACCCGAGTATACGAATAATATTTTAACGGACTTTTTCTGCGGCTCGTCTCTCGAGAACGGGGGGTGGCCGAGGCGCGTCGTATTCAAGCACCCGATGTTATTCCACTCTCGCCTGAACGCGGAGGAACGATCGGCTGATAACATCCTTGCGCCGTCGGTGGAGAGATATGGCGGAAAGAGAGGAGAAAAAAGAAGAAGAATTCCCACACACTCCATGCACGCGCATACATCGAAATATCGCTGGTTCCGCTGGTTTCGAGTACCCGGTGGGTGCTCGAGTACCCGGCCGGCCGCGGTTATGAATACGCGGAGGTCTCTTATGCGATTCTCACGCGAGCTCCGCGATTCAGTATGCTTTCTCTCTTTCTCTCTCTCTCTCTCTCTCTCTCTCTCTCTAGCTTTTTCTCTTTTCCGGCTCTCTCGGTGCACTTTGGCTCGAGATCAACGATGAATTTGTGTATATACACGATCATTGTTCATTTTGAATAAATCCCGTGAGGGGTGAACCTACACGGAAGAAAAAGATTTTGTTGGCGCAGCTAATTATGCTTTGAGTGAAAATTTTGGTTGCGGCAACAAATTTTTGGCTACAGCAACAAAACGTTTTCAGCTAAAAACCATGACCTGCGGCAGCCAAATCTTTTTTTTTTTCATGTATTTACTTTTCTCTTTCTTCTTTCTTTCTCTCTCTCTCTCTCTCTCTCTCTCTCTCTCTCTCTCTCTCTCTCTGTCTCTCTTTTTCTCTCTTTCTCAAAAGAAGAAAGCAGCATTTGAAAATCGTCTAGCCAGGATGTCCGTCGTCTCGACCCGACGGGCGCCTGTCTACGTGTTGTTTCTAAAAAGAAAAAATCATTTGGCAGTCAGTGTCCATTTGTCAAGGTGTCATTTGTCATTGTTAAATGATTCAACGATGACCGCTATTGGCCGGTCACCTTGCACGGTCATTCTTTCGCCGTCTCGGCGAAGTACAAAGATTTGTCACTCTATCGCACGTCGTTCGTTTGAACTTTGTCAACTATTTTAAGCGAGGCTTCTTTGTATTTCGAGTGCGAATATAAAGAAAAATTCTAGTCATTTCGTTAATCCTTCTTTTATCTTTAAATTGCTGACGATCTGCCGAACGAAATAGATAAATACGTCGCGGCTCACTCCGCACTTTCGCGCGAAACATCGTCATGTTCTTGCGACTTATAACGCGCGTTCCTGGGGACGAGAACGTTATGATTATTTGAGGCAAACGAGATCTGTTCGTTTTAGCTAGTGCTATACTGGAATTTCGATCTTTTTTTTCAACGCTACGTTACACACATGCTTTACTCTAATGGCAGAAATTGCAACCAAGTTCGGCTAAAACGAACAGACTTACGGTTCCAGATGATGGCGTCTAGAATTCGTTACCTGATTTATATTTATTAACCGACCGATGCTTCTTCCTTCGCAAAAACACGTTTAATTTATATTTCGCTACCTGCCTTTACACGATGGGAAAAACTGGGGGGAACGAACGATTTTTCCCAACAGGAAGTTCCCTTGTTTCTGAGACAAAAGAATTTTACGTTCCGTCGTAGTACCTGCATTTTGGCGTTGACTCTTAAGCCGATTCGAGGGGGAAGAATTTTTTAACGAAACTCAAATCTTATTTAATTCAACCGGTTCGTTATTTATCTCCCTTCACGTATTTCGCATCGACGATCGTGATACTCACGATTACGTTCTGGATTCGACCGGAAATCACACGCCCAGGTGTCGATCCGTGTCGAAACTTTACATAACCACGTCGAAGGTTGTTTCGGAAAAGCGAAGTGCGCATCTCCGCAGCACATTGTCCGGGTCCGCGAGTTTTCCAACAAATAAACTTTTTCATTTCGAATATAGAGATGTTGTTACATTAAGAACAATTAGAATTGGAAGTCTACATCCTTAACCTTCGGTATATCATCAGGATCCAATATCAGTTTTTGAGCTTCTTTTTCCAACTGTCTTATTATTGTAAATTATTGATATTTCGTGGCCTCTATTTTTTCTTACAGATTTTCCAAAGAATAAAGAAGAAATTGATTTATTTTTTTTTATGGAATTAGATTTATTTTATTTTGCAGTTACTGTATAGTGTAGTGTACTAAAGGTCAAAACGGCCAGTTGCAACAATAGGTGAATTAACCCTTTGAAATTTTGGTTCTATTTTAATTAATTCTTATTATCTGTTTAAGCGACGGCAGACAAGCACTCGTCAGTTCTGCGTTAATACATTCTTCAACGGTTTTGTACTGGGGTCACTGTGACGAATACTGTGAATATTCTATTACAAAAGCTTTAAAGAATGTTTTGACGGAGAAGAATTGACGGAGGATTGACGAATTCCTGCCGTTTAGACAGATAAAAAGAACGAAGCTTTTAGATGTAGAAAAGATTAAATAATCTAATACTGGATAATAGGCAAAGTGAATAGAATAATAAAGCATCGCACTTTACTTTCTCACAATCTTTTTATAAACCTTTCATTTTATTACTGTTCAAAATTTCAATAAGATTTAAAAACTCAGGTGAAAAGGAAGAAATTATAAGAGCAAAGATAACAGTCGTGTGTTCCAAATTATACTGAGCAATAATAACTTAAATTTTTATTTAATGCAAGGATGCAAAGAAGACGTTGACAAATGTCAAGAAAATGGGAGGCGTCAAAATCATTGAAGAGCATTAATATATGCAAAATCGGTACTTGCGAAATTTATAGTGGATTTTAAGGCCGGTATATTCACAGTTGTAAAGTATTCACGGTCATTGATTAAAAGCATAATTAATTACTGATTTGCATTCACGGACCGTTATGCGGCTCTTTGGATCAATATCGCTTGTAGTATGAAAACACGTAGTAAATAAGTTAACGAATAATCGTAGATTAATAAAGCTATAATTATTTGTCAAACGATGACAAATTGTGAGTGCAGGCTTAAATTTCGACTCGAGTATTTTCTCATTCTCGATAAGTTCTCTATTCTCGATAAATACCCGTTAAAATCGGAATATATAATAATTTGACATACCAGAATATACATGATGCGTCGCTACCCACGTCCTCCGTCCTGGCTTCCTGATTTAATATGTTGCTCCCGGTTGCTCCGGATACTCCGACGCTAACACTGTCACTGACACTCGCGTAGTTACGATTTGATCGGAGAAACACGTGTTAGTAAACGCGATGCCGACGAGAATCCGATTCAATATTTTAAGGTCCAATGGGAATTGCAATATAACTAACTTGCCGATACACGTATTTCGCATCACGGTATATATACGTCGCTCGTCGGCTCGATACGTAATAATTCGGTCACGAGAAGATATGCGGTATAAAACGGTATCAAAACAATGGCCAAAGAAACCAAACTCTTTCCCTACCAATTGTTTACCATACAAGAACGCGCGCATAATCTCGGTCGCTGCGCAAGACCACAATAAAGCTAATCAAAATATTCCCGACCTTCGGGACAATCCAAGTTACCAGGACCGTCACTAGCGTGGTACGTATCGCAAGTGCCCGAGCCACAATTTAGAATCTACCATAAATCTCGCAAGTGCTGATTTGTGCCTATAATAATGCTCTTTCCATATGACTCTTTCATTTTTACCTGTTTCGAATCTCAAGATTCTACCTAAATTTACCAACGCCAATAAAAAATATTAATAAACAAATTACGGAAAAAGAAAGTTTAATGTTTCATTATACCATTATTTGCCTATGTTAATTATTTAATATTTGCTCATCGTACATACTCCATTTCGGTTGAAGAAGTTACATAATTAATATATTAGTTATTGAAATTAAGAGTAAACGTTGTACATGCAGGTAGAATATTGAAATAATTAAATATTAAATAATTCATGATATTTATTTGCCAAAAATAATTGTAACACAGAATCTGGAGTTATTCTAAAGATTCTTGGTAGGAGGTTTTTATTTAAGTCTTAGCAAGGCGAAAAAGGGAAACCATTAATTAAATGTAGCATCAATGAACCTGTATAATGTTATACTTAGACGTTTTCCATTCAATATCTATTAGAATTTATAGTGTTAATATAGAACAAAAATTTCGACACGAGATTTCACGGTGATTTGCACGATATCGAGAGAGAGAGAGAGAGAGAGCGAGCGTCGTTGCGAGCAACTGTCATCTTTTCTTTTTTTCTTAAAATATTACGTTATGCTTTTTGGAATGAATCACCTTCGCCAGCGCGCATCTGGCGAGTTTAGTCAGCCATCAATCTTAATCATCCGCAACGTGTTGAGAGAAATATGGCCCTCCCAATGCGAGAGACTCTTATATAAGAAGAATAATAATGAGGGTCGTAGAACATAGTATCTATCCCGGCGTAATTATGGTACACGGCGACCGAGCGTATCGTAATTATGATATCAGTATTTCAAATAGCGCGAGTTTAGAGAAAGAGAGAGAGAGAGTTTATGTGTGAGAGACAGACATTGATTAGATTTGAAACCAGTTTTTTTTTTCTAAGAACATGAGACTATGAAGAGCATTTAAGAGGATTTTGATAAAATCGAGAAAAATTCTTTCACGGCAACCATGCATCGGTTGCACTTCGGGTCAACAGGTTGTTCTTCGGTTGGCCGACTTCCGGCGAGTCTCCTCGCGAGGAGAGGGAAGAACCGACGCCTCTCAATTGCGAACGATTTAAGGCCGCCATTGGCCCCGACCTCAGCGGCAGCCCGCAAATGAAAACTTTCCCCATCTTCTTTCGTCAACTTCTGCGAAAGACTTTGCGGTGGAACTTCTTCTTCCCTTCTCTTCTTCTTCTTTCTCTTCCTCGTTCTCCACCTCTTCCTCTTTCTCTTCATCGACGTTCGTTTTTGCTCGGTTTCTGCTTATTTCCGCGTGCGAATTGCGGTTTGCCGAGCGATCGTGCTCGCAGGGAAAATCTTTCCCGGCGGGATGTACTTTGTATAATGAATTTTGCCGCTCGCAAATCGCAGGCTTGCATTCAAACGAAGGTTCTTAACGCTATTATGCGGAATTCCGCACACATGCATACCAGACGTCAGCTAAAACGTTTTACTGGTTAATCCGGTTTGGTAAAGTCGACACTTGACACGTCGATCCCGCATAGAAAATTCCTTGATTAGATTAAGTTGGGTCAAACTCTGAATAGAAGTGTAATGTTTCAAGTATACGATTCTAAGTGTTCTAAGAAACATAAACAGATCCTATTTGGTCATCCCCGATATGTTCCTAATGACTTTTTTTCGGTTTCTGTTTTACTACGATTGAGCAAAATATATTTTACATTTACATTTTACAAGTACTCATATACGCGCTACGTGCGCGTTATTAAGCATAGTAACATTAAAAATATTAATGTGTATTAATCTTCTAATTTAATGGGATAACCTATTCTGGGACAACTTTGTGCATTCTGATCGGAATCTATGCTGTATCGGATGAAATCCGGGAAAATTTCTATACAGAATGGAATCGCGAAGAAACCCAAGCGAGTAAAATGTTTCAAGGATATCGAATTGACGACGAAATCTTTCTCTTCGAATTCGTTAAAAAAAAAAAAAAACAAAATGGAATCTCAGGAATGCAATTTTATCGTGCGCCTCCCTCAAAAAATTTCGAGAGGTTCGTTGGAGAAGTGATGAGAAAAGGAGGCGAGGGTGGGTGCGAGTGAGCGAGTGGAAAGGCGGTAAGACGGGAGGAGAGGGTGCTCGTCTAATCTGTCGGCGGTGATCAGGACCCGGTATCGATGATGAAGTCTCCGCGGCCTTTGAAGTATGCCGTGCTTCGCGACGGGTGGTGAGCCAACCGTTCGGATTTCTCGGCCGCCGATCCTGATCCTGGTGATGCTGTGCACACCGCAGAACATTTCGTAGGGACCATCGACATAAGAATATCAGGGTCGAGCATATACTGTTAATTTAGGCAAGGGAGTTTATTTACGTTAAGGGGAAAGTTACGGCACTTCGGGTTATTCAGCTCAATTCACCACCACCGTCTGGTTCGCATGCATTTACTTTGTATGCATGCTAAAGATTTGTCATTATATTGCAAGAGCCTGCAAAGGGCAGTTGATCAAATTACAACCCTTTCGCTAACTAATGACAATCCAGCCCGGTTACATCTGTATATTGTTAGGTATATCGAGTTTCCTAGTTCTCCTGTTTTTTTTTATCAGCGACTGTCACGCTTAGTATGACAAAATTCGGTATGGATATAGTGTCAGTTCATTCTTGCGAAACGCCAGATTTTTCAATGCCAAACGTGACCGTGACGGCCCGCATTAAAGCCGTAGGCCATAAAACTGTCAATTTGACCTTACGACCGTCTCTGATCTTAACGAATGACTGAGAGATTTCCCCGAAAGATACAGGACAGGTATCCTCGTCGTACCTCAATGTTTTTGTCGCCGCAGTTTCCGGTGTTCCCATCCTCCTCGCACGTTCATCGTTGTTTTCTCAAAAACCACACATTTCTGCGCGCTAGTTTTTCAGCTGCGCGCCATTTCGACGGACTACGACGACAGCACAATGGCAGACTTTTACGTTCAAGAGATTATTAGTTCAAACTGTTGATTGAAATTTGACGTCTGTTAATATCTAGTGTTTTTGACGAGATTTAATTTTGACTTTCCCTTCAGAGGATCGCCAGATGTCGACCGGTCATCGGATCACACTATAATCTAAAAGTTGTATATAACACCCTACGAAGGCTTTCTCTTTCACAGTCCGGCGACCCTTCTTTTTTCTTTCATTTTTTTGGCTTCTCGTCCCTGCAGAATGGTCGGTAGCATCATTCAATCTTTCGACGAAGCATTGTGAAAAAAACTCGAATAATCTCATGGTACCCAGAAGAAAATATTCCAAAAGAATGTATTCTTCTTTTAAATAATAACCCGTGATAGATATCCTGTGTTGTGCGTGCGACTTTTGCGGCCCTCAGTGTAAACAAACACGCCGCGGTATAATTGAAGGGCTGATTATCGTATCAAGATATACAATCGCGAGGATGAGCGTTTGCTTAACTTGTCGAAGGGGCACCTGCAAACCTGTCCAGGATATTAACCCCGAGAACTGTCAACGTAGTCACATATGCCGATTTCAAATCTGAAGGGCTGTATTGTATCGAGCCGGTATCCTGCCTTCGGTCCTACCGACCGCCATATTTAGCTGAAAACTCTCATAGACAGCAATGGGTTAACAAAAGGGCGGCAACAACGACGACGCCACGAGCGGGGCGGACAATGAACAGGTCCACTAAACCGCGATGCCGCATTATTTGGTTAACAAAGTTAAATACCGCTTTTTTTGATGTTTCTTTCCGTGGTTTCTTTTCACCAGTCCAAGTGTCGATAGGGGCCAGGTTTGAATGGAGTTTACAATTCCTCTTGTTCGCATCGAACAAAAAAAAGCTTTCTTTCCTTCTGTGCGCGCGCGTGCCCGATTTTTCCGTCGGATTAACTTCGGTTATTCAAAATATTTTCCGGGCTACTGGACTTTGTTTCCTACTTACCGCCGCATTCAAAGAAACTGCATGACAGACCTGTCGTCGTGTCAATGCGGCACACGCGCGGAAAAAAGGAGTTTAATCTCAGCGGGAATCCGCGATATGTGCGATACACAGCGAAAAATAATCCGTTGGCGCGACAGGTTTTATGCATAAATCAACGACATTATTTGACTGTGTACGAGAGAAATAGAGAAGAAATAAAAAGGAAGATTTGCTGTCGCGCGATAAACGTATAATCTGCGTACGACCGACAGTGGCAAAAAAAATCGCAGCACTTTTTTTCAACGAGCTTCACCGCCCGCACTTCCCATCTCCGATAGGAGAATTTGTTTTTCAATAATTCTCATAAGATAAACTCGCCTATTGGACATAATCATTTTTACGCGTCGAGAAATTTATTTCCCGCCGGAAGGGTCGCGCGGGGAGAGGGTGCGCTAATCGATTTCCGCGTTGAGCCTCGCAGAGAGAGAGCTTGTATCGCGAAGCGCGCAATTCGCGCGAGCCGAGTTTTTGATCCGGCGATCCGGGTATTAGCGTTCTCGTTATCTCGCGTCGATTTCATTTCGCCCGGTCGGCGTTGGTGGGGAAGGTGAGAGGGAGGGTGGCAGGGTGGGGGAGGGGACCGGGGACGTAGATGCGTTTAGATAAAAATAGCCTCGTAAAAGAGAGTCGCTTGGCCTGGATCCCCGGAGCAGCGGAACAGTCCTCGGCGCCGCGTCGTGCAACCGAACCCCCCTCGTAAAGCTGCTGCTGCGCGCACCCCCCTCGGCCGACAGATATCCGGTGTCGATATCGTATCCGAGCGGAAAACGAAATTTCGAATGGAAAACGCGAGCGGCCGCGATAACGAGTCCCCGTCGATTTCGATCGCGTGCGCGTACAATGAGCCAGTAACTCGTTCTCGTATCTCACTCGCGTGGGAAAGAGGGAGAGAACGAGAGAGAGAGAGAGAGAGAGAGATGTATGTGTGAGTGAGGAGAAGAGAAAGGGGGAGGGAAACAGACATAAACTCCTGTCCCACCTACACCTCCGATCTCTCGTCGCATCCGTATCGACCAATGGCCGGGCACCTACGCTTACGCCGCGCGACTTCTCTCCCACGATATCCGCGTTTCCATGGCTCGCCGGGTTTCACCCGCGCGACAGCGACGTCTCGCACCTCCGTGCGAATACGCCGCGTTTCGTTCCCGGTAGGTAGCTGCTGCCTGAGACAGCTTCCTCGGTTGCGAGCCGCGAATCTTCTCGTTCGGAGAGCACAGCGTCTCGCGTACACCTGCACACCTGCGCTCTCAGCCTCCCATCGACCTTCGCCTCGCGATTTGTTATCGGACCCTCTCTCGCACTTTTCCCTCTTTCGTTATTCTTGCCGCTTCAAAGAGGAATTTCCTGCGAATCTTTCTCTATCTCTCCCCCTCTCTCTCGTTTATTGAAGCGTTTCTAAATCGTTGAAAAGCGGAAATGTCAATTCGCGTTTTTTACGGAGATCAAACGCTGCAAATTCCGTTCAGTACTTGATCGCACGTAAGATGAAATGCTAATGAATACTGCAATAAAAACATTACTGATGTATCCATTAATTGTACACGTTTCAATCTCGAATGAAATATTACGACTATATAATGCGATCCGCAACGTGTTAAGATTCGATCTCTTATCGGTTCGTTTCTCCCTGCATTGATCGACTGCGAGTATCGACAGCACCGTTTCCTCGACTATCTCATACTTCATTCTTGACTCTAATTTATCCACGGGATACGCGGAATTTCTTCGCAACGTCTCATATCAAGTCAATTCCGATGCGATTAATTGAGCAGCGTTCGCTGGTTGCTCGATTTAGCGTAATTTAATATAAATACCGCGCGAGTGTATTATTCACGGCTGGAAGTTCGAGTCACTTTCACGGGAACACTTTAGATAAAAGTGTCCGCGGAGTACAAAGCGGATTGGAAGGCCGATCGATGCGAGTACGCGCAGCTTGCATAATGCAACGGCGAATCGGACGTACGATACGTTTATTAGAGTAGACAATTGCCGGGCGCGAGCTATTCTCGCCTTCGTCCGAGGCGAAGTTTGAAAAGCAGGCAACGCGGTCGCGTATCGACGAGGAGGAGGTAGGGTATTCATCGATAGAGAAGCATCGATGGCGCGCGTAGCATCACCACCTGAGCGGCCGGGGATCCGCCGGAGGAGTATTTTTAACGAGGCGAGAGGAGGAAGGAAGCCGGTCGGAGCGTCGCCGTTACTCGCCGACGTTAACTCGCCGGGGAAAGCGTGAAAGCCGCGCGTTTACCGTGATACGAGTGCGCGAGGACCATCGCGTCGTATCGCGATCTTAATTAATTGGAAACCGAAACGTTCTCCTCGCCTTCTCGCTTTTCCACGACACCGCCGGTCGAAATTCAGCTTTTGCGGAAAGGACTCGCGAGGGAGGAGGGTCCGCTTTCGCGCGTGTACCGGCGAAACGATTGGAACACTCACTTTTTCACTTAGCTTCCTTCAACTTATATTGTCGACACAAGCAACAGTTATCAACTGTTACGCATCATATTTATGCTATTTTACGTATCTCAGCTGCGTTGTCGAGAAGAAAATGTTCATCCGCCGCGGTTCATTGCTCCTGATCTTTCGAGAGATTGTACATCTTCCACCGCTCGACTTACGGCGGCCCGAAGTATTTCATCCCCGGCTAATCCTTCAGCACCGAAGTGCTACACACTTAAAGGGTTAATGATGCATTCTAGCAATCGTTATACGAAGTCATCGGATGCGGTAAATATGATCGGAAATAAGCTGCTTGCGGGATAACCTTTGCACACTGCGTGATTTAATGCGAGGCAAAGTTTGCGCGCATCTGTCTATCCGGGTAACTGTACGTGCGTTTTTTTTCTTTTTCTCCGACCAGGGAATATCAATAGAAGGCAGAAGGGAGTAAAATCGACGACGTGCGCGACGACGGAGATGTATTCGGAATCGGCGAAGAATCGGCCGAGATCCCGGGCGGAAGTTCGCGCCGATGGCATATCCGTTGCGATCGGCACGCATCCCAATGCAGTTCACGTACGCACGTTTTTCACGAACACGCGTGACATGGCGACAAGTTACTGGCCCGTTATCGGCCGCGTTCTCTCCCTTTCGGGTTCGACATTCCGGCCGATTCTCGCGCGGTCGTAACTTCGATAGCGCCGTAGCGCCGGGCTGTAAAAATGATATACACGCGCCGCGGGACTCGCGCTGCCACGACGATCTCTCTGATGGCTACGCCACGGCTGTGCCGTGGGGAATTATATTCGCGGTTCCGGATCTTTGTTCCACGTTGCCCAAGAGAAAGAGAGAGAGAGGAAGAGGGAGCGTTATTTATTCTACGCTCTGGGAAGATTCCCTCAAGTGAGATTACAAAATACAGTAATTAAGATGATTACAATGTTTTTGCAATGTTGTAAGTTGGTGCAAAAAGATTCTAATGCAAACAGTTTAAGCAAAAGGAAGAGAGAGAGAGAGAGAGAGATCAGTCCGATAACGTATCGAGTACTTTTTTGCAATGATAAAGCTACATGTATTATCTCGAGCGATAAAATGTTGAATCAACGATCGCTCGCTGCGCAAACGAGTCCCCGATTCGTCGCCTGGTGCTCTCTTTAGAACCGAATATTTTATTTAAATTCGTTACATTATCGCTTTATATAAAATACTATTCATCGAACGTGACATGGAAATCTGTCAGCATATTGATTTGTTGTCTGTCGCGCTTATTCTTTATTATCAGCCGATTCTTTGTTCAGTAAATTGTGGAAGATCGTGGTATATGGACTTCCCTGTTAGTCTTGTGATAAGATTGATTATCACCTTGACTTTTGCTTCTTTTTTTTTTTACGTCTACATTGACTTACGATAAACGTTACAAATAATTAGCTTACGATTAGATATCCTTAGCGCGCGTGCCGATCTTTTCCATCGAAATCCCGAGAGTCGGAAGTCGACCTATCATGTTACTTAAAAGAAAACTTCGTGCGAACACCTCTGACAGCCCCTGAAACGCGTGTCCCTGACAGCTTGTACACAGTGGAAACTCAAGTCGCTCATAAGAGCTTAACAACTTTCCGGAAGTCGCTAAAAAGCAGGCGTGGCGTCATAACATGGTACGCGGCCAAGAGCTGACTATGTGACACCATGTCTCACATATCTGTTGTAGCACTGTGCTGACTGGATTTTAAGACATGTCAGGGACGGAGACTGCGAAAGCAATGTGAAACACTCGCCGAGCGAACAGTACCCCCGTAGGCGTCTAATTTCTTTGATACGGATTCGAGAGGAGAAAGAGGAAAGGAAGAAGAGGAAGAAATATAAAAGGGACGTTGAGCAAGATGGTTGGTAGATGGTCGATTACGTTTTTAAAATTATCAAGCGCCAGATGTTCTTTGAAATATTGGAAAAGCCAGTTATGCGCGAAACCACGTTCGGCCGCAGCGTCAACCAGGTTTGACCTATGATTGCACATCAGTTGTGACACATGTCCCTTCTGAATGCCTCATCTCATCCGCGTCTCATATATTTTACAGTCATTCTTCACATCTTGTCACTCGTCCTTCTCGACTCGGTTTTGAAAACCTTTCAATGCGTTGATTTGTTATATTACCGTGCTTATACCTTCCTGTGAAACTTCCTTTCTATTGGACACTTACAATTATTGGACACTTACAAAAATCATTCATTTTTCTTCGTCAAGATTAATTTTCTTCCTTATTAATACGCTTTCTTTTATCCCTATATTATCTTTAAGCGCCACACGCAGAGTGATTAACCAAAAAGGCTAGAATTTAGCCAAAAAGATGTCTTCAACCCTTGAAGACTCAGGACACGCATCGATCCCATTGTTATATGTATAACTTATGTGTGTACACACTCACATTAATTTCGAGCCAGTTAATTAATCGTTAATCGCGACGTCGCTCCGTATCTTTACTGGTACTTTTTCAGGCGGTCGATTTGCGCCACTTTCGAAATGCGTACAGCTCGGTGTACGAAATATCGCCGCGACCGCCACCGCCACTAATAACCGGCGTTGCTCGCACACGGTGCGCCGAGCTCCGAGAAATCGTAACTTGGCGTGTTTATCACCGGCGAGCCGTGCACGGCCGGCGGCGTTAGCGCGGCGAGCAACGACTTCTCTTGCGTGGGGCGTTAAAATCGTATGGGATTTTTAAACCCCACGGCGGACCGGCGCGCCCGCGAGAGAGGACCGCAGAGACCTCTCTCTCCCGCCCCCCGCGGCGACTCTCCGTCGCCACCCCGACTCTCTCCTTCGCTTCCACCCACGTCATCGCGAGCTTCGTGGAAAATGATGCTGTCCGCAGACCGTGAAACGGTCGCGCGCGCGGTGTCCCGTGGACTCGGCACGGCAACGACAATTAAAGAACTTATCCGGAACGACCCCTTCGCGCTCTCCTTTTTGTTGTTTGTTCTCTCTTTTCTACCGAGGTAAAACGTGCTTCCGGAAGTGTGGAATGGCATTTGTCACTTTTGTCACGTGCAAGTCGAAAGAAACCCATAGATGTGCAACATTCTGGGCTTGTGACGCCCGGCTTCGGTCGGTTCCGATTGTTTTTTTTTTCCCCCTTTATCTTTCTTTTGTGCGGGTCCTCCGTTGGGCGTTCACGAAAGGAGAGCCTAAAGCGTAATTATGTTTGGAGACGGCCACCGAGCGGCGCGACTCCGTCGATTCGGAAGGGGAGACTCACGTCCCCTCGCCTGTGGTATTTCCAATTCGAATTCGCGAGGTGTACGGTAAATTGCGAGGGCAAAGGGCGACGATAAAAATCGCCGTAAGAATTCGATGAGATTTGGAGAAAAGGCCAAGGACGGATGCACGGACGGACGGACGGACGGACGAACGTGGCGTGTGCGCACGAGTCGGGGATTTTTTTCTGGTCCTTACCTCCTGCGCTCCTCGCCTCCTCCTTATTCTCGTTGTGGAGGGCCAAGAGTTCGCGGTGGGGCCGTTCATCAGAGGCAACTTGTCACGCCGCTGGGCATCGGGCATAAATTCCACTCCGTAATGTGACAGGTCCTCGCTCCTACCCCCGAGAAAACCATCCTGCGGCCTTGCGCTACCATCTACCGGGTGTGCTGGAACTTTTTCCCGTCCCGGCTTCGGGCTGCTTGCTGAATAGGTCAAGGGATACCGACCAGATCTGCACAACAATAAGACAGAGTCGCTAACGTTAGAATCAATAAAGACTTTATTTCTCTTTTGTCGAAATTTTTTCTTTTGATATTTTTCTAATTAACGTTCTACGAGTGATAGTTTTTTTTTGTTTTTTATTGGAATTAATTACCAGGGTTGTAAGAGTTTGTTACATTCGAAAAGTAACTCATTACCCATTGGAAAAAAATGATTCGTTACTGTTCTCGTTACTTAAGAAATAACGTTTCGTTATAATTTCCATTACTTCTTCATCGGGTTTTGAAGACCTTTTTTGGACTTTTTTCTGTTCATTATTACTAACTATTTAAATAGATTTATACAACCTGTCTTTATCTCTTTTTTACTTTTTACTGTTTTTTTTTACATTTTTCTTTATTGCATTTTTTTTTATATTTCGCCTTTTCGTATGTATAAATTTTACATCGTTACTTACGTTATATACTAAAGGATTTATGTTCCCACGAAAAAAAATAAAAAAATAAAAAAGAATTATTACGTTACTGATAAAAACAATAATATCGTTATCAAGTTGTTGCTGAAAAACTTACAGCAGTAATAATGTCAAGAGCAATGCGTTATTTTCCTGTAAATTACGGTCTGACGAAGAAACGGCAGTAAATAAAAATGATTAAATCGATAGTTCCCTTCTCGTCAACGGGATCGTGAGAAAAGAAGCTGGTAGGCACAACATTACGAAACTGCGGAACAACTATTCCAGTCGTGGATGAAGTTGCCGCGCCACATCACGGGCCCATAACGATAACGTTGTCGGCTTCCACCAGGAAGGATGGATCAGTGAGATCGGTCGACTAGTCACGACGCTTCCACGCTTTCCGCCGGAAGCCGATAGCGATCGTTACGATGTTCATCGCGGTGCGACGCGGATACGTGTAAACAGGCTACGACGTGAACTGCTGCTATGCGCGACACGTGTCAATGCAGCAATGCGCGCATGTCAAAGTGAAGCGGCGAAACGAAAAGGCGAGGGTGAAATCTACCTGCGAACGGTTTTTGCTCGTATCATACGGGAAGAATATAAAATTTCGATCGTCGTCGCTCGAACATGCATACACACACACACACGGTTTCTAAAACAGTTTGGATACTTTTTCCGATGCAGTTCGGAATACGAACGACGGTCCAAATTGTTTAGAAACTCAGTACGTATCAACCCGTATAGAAAATTCCCAAAGATTGTTTCTGATAAAGATGGCTTCCACTTTACGTTACGTCTGAACAAACTATACGAAACACTTACGTATTCACAAGTTCATGAGTATTCGATCAACATGGAAAAGAGATTTTATCCCACGTTGGGGATAAGAATGGGATTCCCAATTGGTACCGTAGACGGGGTAACTTATCTTGGAGCAGCTTTGAGCGTGTTCTAATCAGAACCTACATCGTATATGGGAAAATCTGTGAAAATTTCTATGCGGGAGTGGCTCTTTTGAGGAAATTTCCGAGACAACGCTGCACCCCCCAAGTTCCCTCGCGATCGCGTGAAATTGAACCTAACTTCGGGACGGAGCGGGGTTAAAGCATCACCGTCAAATCTCTCGACTTCGAAAGGCTGCTCGGGGACGACGTTGAGCGTGCTGAAGTCGCTACTGTGTCAACCACCCGTGTCGTATCCCGTATTATTCACGAGAGTGTGGGCCGCGCGATGCGACGCGCCGATAGGCGCGCGAAGACGACACGCGCGCGTCTCGCGTTCACGGACGCGTCATAAGAGATGTATGTGCTCGCGCGTGCAAAACACGGGTGGAATTTGCGCACACGTGCGCAACACGAGCGGCGGGAGGAAGAATACAAGACGTTGGAGGGGCAGAAGAGCCGAGGGGGAGGTTTACGTTGGGCTGGGCCGCGGGTGCAAGAGAGAGAGCACGGAAGGTACCGGTAGCACCCGGTACCGGGCGGCAAAAGCGACTTAATGTCCCCATTTGTCCCGTGCGCTCTCCGGAGGCGATTCATCCTCGCCCCTTTTGTGCGCCCGGGGCCTCTCCTCCGTACGTACCCATACAAACGACGTCGCCGTATCACCTAAACCCCCCTGAAACAGTAACTCGGAAGAAATTAACCGACCGGACTCGCCACTGCTCGCTCTCCCTCTCCCGGTGTCTCCCTCTTTTTGCGGTCGCGCCAAATGAATTCGTTCGAGACGGGAAACAGAGAGACCCTCGCTTGTTTTCGCTGCGTCTTCCTCTTCTTATTTCTTCATTTCTTTTCTCCGCTCCTCTTTCCTTAAGATCCAGTCAGTCCGTTGGAGTAGACGCATCGGGAGCGAGGTATCCGGGCTCCGAAGTCGCGCTGATAAAATGACCCGAGCGAGCGCGAGGGTGGCTCGCGAGGGTGGCGACGATTTGATTTATTCGCCCGTTGACGTTATCTGATCCGGGCACGCGTGAACACAGGCGCGCAGGATATTAAGTAACGTGTCGCGGTACGAGGACACGCAAATCGCTCGTCAAAGGGATTAGGTCAGTAATCTGGCGTTAAGTCTCGGCGCTCATTAGCAGCGCGGACTTAGTCATGGATTGAGCGTCCGTTAGGCCGATCCGCGGACAATTACCGCTAACGTTTCGGTTAATTCGCTTAACGATGTCGCGTCGTTGCTTAATAGCGGTCGACCGGCCGGTTTATCTACGCGACTCCGTCGAAAAATCTGGACTATAATTAGCGAGACACCTTCATCGCGCATCTTCGCGTTCCACCCGCGCGCACGGTTAGTTTCTTGTCTTCATTTCGCTCGGAAATATTTATTATTTAGGTAGTTGGATAAAATAAACTTACGTAGGGGCTACTTAATATCGTCACCGACACTTTACGGACCAATTACCTTAAGACATCGCAACGTGAAATCCGTTTTTCAGTACTGAATCGGTACCTCGCCAGTCTCCAGTATTAATCGAATGTAGGAGATTTCTACATGGGAACGAATGTGCAATTTTATACTCGCCAAGTGTTACGTCGGCCGGTCGGCGTGATCCTTCGGATTACCCAATTTCCAGTGTGCCAATTACGAGGACATTTCGAAAATAATCCGGCACGACGCTATACATCATCGCGACGAGTCGTCGCCGCGTTCCTCAACCGTCGTCGTTCACCCTCGCCGAGCGAGGAATCCTCGCGACGTCGCCGACGCGACGTAACGTAATGGTGAACGGTAAATATTAATCTCAGGCGTTACAATGCGCGCGGCTCGTCCCGTCTCGCGGCCCCGAACCCGCTGTCACGTCATTCTTCACAGCCCGGGCTTCTCATCACTCTCCGGACCGAGCCGTGACCAATCCGGAATAAATATTGGCGATTATTAACTCGCCACGCGGGCCACGGCCTGACGAGGATCCCGACCAGGGCCAGGGGGAGCCTGCGAGCAGGAAGAGGGGGGCGGGCAAGGCGGGAGGGAGGGAGCGAAGAGGCAGGCCAGGGGAAAGGCCACGTCGTTCCGAGGTGCAAGATGGACCACGGACGCGGTTCGTGTCTTCGTGAGATGCTTGAGACGTTAAGTGGTCCCATTAGCTACGTTCCTAGGTGGACCGCGGCTCGATGATGGCATTCCTTTGGCCGTTCCGTCTTCCACGAGCCTTCCCGCCCTCCCCGTTCCCATTGCCCCCGTGCGCATTAATTCTCACGGTGCCACGTGTGGCCGCTAATACGTAGATACCGAAGAAATAACGAGAGAACGAAGTCGTGTATACGGAGGTGCGAAGGGGACGTTTCCGTGGCGAAGCAACTCTGGGTCCTCCTCTCTTCTTTTCCCTCATCGACGCCTCGTTAACAATATGCGCGATTGCCGTGGAACAGAATGCGCATACGATAACAATGTTGCGAGAGGAAGAGACGTCTCGAGCTCACGCCGCCAGCACCGTTCTCGACGTTAACCTCCCCCTCCTCCCCCCGGCCAGGAATCATCGGCCGGACGGCCGTAACAAGAGAGCCGACGTGACGGTGTTAACCGACTATCCTCTCGCGATCGACGCGAGATCGAGGATACCCTTTCGGATGACCTCGAGGTGGCGGAGAAGGAGATAAGCCGAGCGGCGTCCAGGTGTCTCTCGCGATAGGCCGACAAAGGGCTGGAGAGGGCCACTCTCGCATGTAACAGCGGGCAGAGTCATCGCGTCTCGTCGTCTCGCCGGAGGGCGGTTGTGAGGGCTCGTGGAAGGAGAGGACGGTCTAGACCTCTTTTTTCAACGGCCGCGACGGGGGGAGAGAGAGGAGACGAGAGGAGAGGAGATGGAGATGTCACCGTCGCCGGGGCCGGCCACGGAGTCGGGCCGTGCGCGGCGAGTCAGCGAATTCCTCGTTCGTCGAGCCACCATGACGACTTCATCCCCCCGACGTTTCCCCGACGGCTCGCTCGCCGGCCGCGGAAGTGAGAGAAATTCGTCGAATGAATTATTATCCTCGAGAAACGCGGCCTTCCTTCGATTCGCCGGCTGGCCCGCCGGTTTAAATTAAAAAGACCCCTCGCACATTCGCACGCAATGTTACAGTGTTTCCCGATTGCGAAGGATAATCTCGCTCGCTCAAGGAGATCGAGCGCAAAATTTGCGGAAAACAATGATAATTCGTCTCTCGCGGAGCGCGCGAGTGAAGGGCATCGGGCGTAATGCGAGCGCCCCCGTCCGCCAATCGCGCACGCAAGCTTGATTTTTCAGCCTCCGAGGAAGATTAAATTTACACATAGTAGCGCCGTGGAACAATACGGGCGCTGTTTGCGCGCCGCGGTAAATATTTGAGTGCCATCCCGTCGCATACGCCCTCGACGCCACGCGGCGCGCTCTCGGCGAGGCCCGGCCGCCTTCTGTTCGCGGTAGCCAAGCGCTCGGAACTTCAGGGTACATACTAATTCCCTTAGTGCACTCTCTTGCCGATCGATGTTTGCTCCCGCCACTTCGCTTTAATTGTTCGCGAATCGCGCGCCGTAATGACTATCGGACAGGCTGTAACGGCGCCGTTGCAGGAGAGAGGGGGGATTGTAAATCGTAAGCAATTTTCCTCGGTGGCGAAATGCGCGAATTCGCCGATATCGATCGTTATCATCGACTCTCCTCCTCCTCGTCAGGGTCAGAGAGTCGCCGGCCGGAGGAGGAAGAGTCGACACGGCAGTAAATAAAAATCCCGGGTTAATTTTTTTCGAACAATGCCATACACCGCTGCTCCCCCTTCCTCCTCTCGTTCTCTCTCTCTCTCTCTCTCTCTGTTTCTACTGTTCGCGTTCGCCCAGTGGAGGGTAGCAACCCTTTTTTTCCATACTGTTCAATCCCTCCCGACTGAACGTAATTCGTGTCGTTATTCAAAACGCGAGCTAATGGTATTGCTTCCCCCCGCGCCCGAGCTTCGCGAAAATTTATCGCGATCTTGTCGCGAGCGAGCGAGCGGAGATTTATCTGCTAATGCGCGCGGAATCGCATCGAAAATTTATCTGGCGATTCGCGAGCGTTCCGGAAACGCGATCCGCGAAAATTGCCGCCGCAAGGGGTTGATATTTAAATAGCCGCGTGGAAAATTTCTTGGGATCTAATTGAGATCCCAATTCGACTTTTCAAAATGATTGTAGACTCTAGTTGGAAAATCTACGCAGGTTCTGTTTAGAAGTGTTACGCATTTGCTAGCACTTTTCTCTACATTCAAGTAATATTTCCAAATAAAATTTATTTAATCCAAGAAAAAATTTGCTAAGAAGTATTGGAATAATTATTTATTTTAATCTAACAGTTTTTTCCCTGTGAAACACTTTAAATAATTGCTATTTACAAGTATACAGACATATGCGCGCTCTATGAACGCGCTATTAAGTATAGTAATATTAAAAATGTAACTTCGTTTTTTAACCTCCTACTCTGATATTCGGTCAAATTATCATTCAATTTTGGCGATGCACACTGCAGTATACAGCCAATCAGCATCGCCGTGAAGAGGCTTCATTCCATATTTAGGATAAGAATAGGATTCTTCCAATTGGTATCGTAGTGGGATAATTTATTTCGAGACAACTCTGGATATTCCAATCGGAATCTCTGCCATATCTGGAAAAATCTCAGAAAATTTCTATGCGGTTATTGTACGGAGTTCGATATTTGCTCTTGACTTTCGCCCGGAACGCGATGAATTCGCATGAGAATTTCTTGCCTGCGGCAAGAATACTCGCGATTCCTTCGAACCATCGTGCTGATCGTCACGGGGACTTTCTCGCTCGCTCGTCAGTCCCATCGTTGCTAGTAAAGCTGCGTGTTCGTATGCGTGTGACACACATAATGCGACGTGCGATTGAACATCCGTAGCGCGAGCGTGACTCTGGTTGGTCGCTTGTCGCGGACTCGGTCTGGTTGGGCTGGCTGATAGGAGCTCATCCCCCTCTAGCTCTCGTTGTGTTCCTCTCTGTGGCTCTTCTTAACTCTTTTACGCGCACTCCGCCTCTCATATTACTATTTTTCGCTTCGCGAGGGACATTGCGATTTTACATTCTTGCGAGACGACGAGGCTTTGGATATCACGCTCTTTAACCTCTTCGTGGAGCTTCTGTGCAACCAAACGTGCACGTTGTTAATCGACACGATTTTATTATTTTATAACAACGGTATTTTATAACAACCTTAAAAAGATTCTACGAGATTGCGCAAAATAATAAATCGAATTGTAATTTATACCTCTCCTTTCTTTCCGAATATAAACTCAAATAGATGCACACATTCTGTACAAAAAAAGTATTACTTATACTACGAAGAAAAAGAATTGTTCAGTTTATTTTTCTTCTTTTAAGTGATAGTTATCTTGAACAAAGAGTGTTTTCTTAAAATAATATTAAAATATATTTGTTTCAAATATCTCATAAGTTTATACATCCGCAAGTATACCATAAGTTCATCATAAGAATCAAACTGATTCAAAATATATTCTTAATCCTAATAAGGATTTAATATTTTAATCAAGAATACTACATTAAAATAGTAAAATTAAAGCTTCGGTTTACTTATATACATATTCCGATTAACCGAATTTAAGTTTCCTTCGCTAAAGTTTATAATATTCTCGAAAAGAGGGCAAATTCTTCTTTTGAATAAATGGTAATGATAATTTTTCTTAATATTTGTAATAAATACATAATAAATACATTTGAATATCATTATCAAGACAAAATATTCTTCGTTCAAAATAATCATTACTCAAAAGAAGAGAAACAAACTGAGCAATTGCTTTTCTACGCGGTACAAGTAATATTTTTCTCCGTTTTCTGCGAGCTGAATATAAATGTCAAAGGGCAAAGGGTTAAGAGAAATGGTCAAAAAGCTCCGGCTCGCTCCAGCGTGAAGCGTGTAATCGTAACGTGAATTCCACGGAATCGTAACGCGCGTTAACGATACTTCTTAAATCAATCTCCCCGTGCCCGTCGGATTCTCTCGCACGCGTGGGCGTGGAATACCTGGCGCGGCAGCAGGTAACGAACCAAGCTCATTACTCGTCGTCACGTGTCACTCGCGACCTCGTCGTAAATGAAGGAGAACGAGAAGAGGAATCGTCCCGGGTCGGCTATCCTCTTTCGGATCGTCTCGTTACGGCCATTCGTCATTTTCACACCTTCGCGTGAACGCGGGAGGCAAAGAAAAATCGTACGGGCCGTGTGTCTCGCGCGATATCACAGCGTTGAGATCGAAAGATTCGTCCTCGACGTTAATGAGCGATATTACCGTTCTTTCTCGATTGATAAAAAATTAATGGAAAAAGAAACCGTAACGGCTGGAATTCAAAACGATTTTAGAGCCGACGATACGAGGTGGACTCGGGCTGAGACGTCGCCGAGAGAACGTAACACAAACGGCACACGCGCTCTCTCGCGTTCCTCAACGTTCCTCAATAATTATCCAATTACTTCGTTCGCGACTCACCGATAATGGCTCTCGTCCGGCGCGAAACGGGTTCGCGTTCGAGACGTGAGTCGTACAATGCGTTACACCTATCTCGCCCCCTCCTCGACGTCACGGCTATCCGTCATTTTCACACCTCCGAGATGATAGGAGAGACGCGAGAGACGCTTTCGAGGAGGAAGCGCGGCAATTGTACGTCGCTCGCGCGCGGCGGTTGCGCGGCGATAAGCGCGCGCGCCTCGCCGTCGTCGCGTCGCTTCTCCGCGGCTCTCGCGTGTCGCGCGGCATAAAATTAACTCGGCGAATTAGTGCCGCGCACACGCAACCGCCGTGCAGACACATCCTCGACACGCACACGCCGCGTACGCACGGTACGCCAAGACGACGTCGCCGACGACGAGGTTCGCTGAAAATGTTAATGCGCTCGCGGAGTTTATCGTCGCCCCGATAGCGACGATGACACTGCGGCTTTCGCATCCGTAAACTCGGCAAAAAGCAGTTTCTATTCTGTTTCCTTATTTTTGTTTTTTTTTTTCGACGGAAAAAGCGGGTTAATTATTCACCGGTTGACACGAAAGCGAAACAAGTTATAACCGAGTTATCATTATCGATGAGTATCAACGTTGAGCTATCAATCGAGGTTCGATTTAAATAGAGATTACGCACGCACGAGTAACACCGGTCAACAAACTTCGTATCGTGAGTTGGTCTTTTTAAATTTCAACCTTCTCCTGTTTATGTTTGTATGTTGACGTAAATGACGATAAAAGAAATTATTTCGCCGTAATTCGAAAAACATAGATAAAAAATTTTGAGTAAATAGCGATTCAATCAAATACAAAATTGAAATTCTTGCGTTTACTTTAACGAGATGAATATGTTAATTTCACATTTACTTGCGTACCTCATATTCTCATGTTAAAGTGACAAAAATTCCGGAGGCTTCTCTTCGAAGAAGTAATTTTCGAGTTGAAAAGGGAGGGGCTGTTACAGCTGAGGGGGAGACGCGCGAGAGAGACGTCTCTATAATGTATCGCCGTCTGGCTTAATATCAAGCTCCTTCGCGTGACTCACGCGTGAACTCGCATATTTCACGCGGCATTCCATCGTGCGTGCCTCGATGTTCCGCTTACACCCCCAAGAATCCTATTGAGATCGCTCGGCGATCGTGTCAAGGCGTTCACGTCGCCGATTCGCGGGAAAAGAAGTTTCTCTCGGCTGCGATCTGCCGGGAGAGACCGGTGATTCTGGAGTTTCGCGAGAAAACACGCCGCCTTTCCGATTTTTCTTCCTCCCTCTCGTCATGATGCCGCGCACGACCGACGCGATTTTACGACGCCTACGGCGCGCGATATTATAATTAAGGATTAAGAGCGGCCTCGTTGCTATCAATTTCGCATGTTGCCCCGCGACGAAATCGCCGGCTAATTCGCCAGAACGGAAACGGTCTTTACCGGCTTTCGGCCGGGCCGTAAAGAACCCCCGACCGATCTCGCTCAGACGCACGTTGTGTGTTGCAGGGATTGGAACGCGACGGGCAACGTACGCGTGCAGGAATCCTGGCCGACGTGAGCGACTCTCGCCACGACAATGTCGAACCATTCCAGCGCCGAAGGATCAGGATCCTTGATTGTTTCGCGCGCTACGGTGAGTCTTCTTTCATCTGAGAAGATTAGATCAAGCGAAAGAGAATCGAGCAAGGCGTGAAACTTACTAGACACTCGAGATTGATTACTCCTTGCTGACGCGCGGGCCTCTCTACTGGGTGTTCCGTGAGGTTTGCACTTCGGGACTCGAGAGGCGTTCTTTCTCGCCGAGAGATGTTCGATGCCGATCTGCGGCGCGTAACGTAACGTCGGTCATAACGCGAGGTCGGTTCGATCCTCTTTCCGCGTTTTTGAATTGCTGATCGCGATTTTCCGAATAACAGCCTGAAAATTCGCGGGGAATCGGAACGATGAAGCGAGTTTATTACGGTCTCGATTTAACTTCACCGATTGAGAACCTCATAACGAATCCGTCTCGTGACGGATACTCGTGTCGTACTTGTGTTCAAACATGAAAACAAAGAGTCAGATTACAACCGATTAGATTAATAAATAGCTCGAGATTTTTATTTTCCTATTAGTCGGAATTAATCGAGAGATTCGGGAGATTTGTAGTCGATTTTTATTGTTTCTCAGTTCTGCGAATTACGACAATAAGTGTGGCTTTCTGACCTCGATGTTCGGCAAGTAAATGCAGTTTTAACGGGTTAAGATTAGTAAACTCGAACGCGTCAACATCGGAATAGCGATCGAGTAATTTCTCCCTAAAAATGAACGTTTCGAAATGTTTTCAAATTGGAAAATTTTTACCTTTCACGCTAGAAGATAAGACACATGATCCCTGGACTCGTGAAAATTGAACATGTCCTAATTTGAAAGCGATCAGAAACGTTTTCACTTTTTCACAAATTAGATTAGAATTTTCACTATTAGAAATCTCCGCGTTTTCGCCTTAAAGAGAAATTGCGCGATCGCAGTCCTGGCGCAAGCCGCTCGAATGTTCACATTCGACGTGACGATTCGCGATCGTCACGCGACGTTCCAGCGACGGCGTGACGGCGTCGACGTTTCTCGGACACGTCGTCAGCGTAGAAAACCGACGACGTTGGCGCACGAGTAGGTGCCCGCGATTCCGCAGGATCCTGACCGATAATGCCGGCGGTGCGTCCGTGAAAATATCGCGAGGCGGAATCGCGTTTTTACGACTTGTCGTTTCGCCCCCCCTCTGCCCGTTCTTCGCGCGCGTCGCGATCAACGCCTCCGATCTCTATCGGCCGTTTAATCGATCCATCCTATCCGATCCTTACAACGAGCCGAGAGAGCTCTCTCACGCCGTGACCGATCCCGGCTCGATTCCTCTCGCGCGGCGGATTAAATCGGGACGCGGATGTTTTGCCCCAGTTTCACTTGACAGGCCGATCTGCACGGCGAGTTCGTTCCGCTCAGGCAAACTAGGCGATTGGCGGCTTCGATAGTCCCGCCGATCGCCCGCTCGTCCGATCGATCGATCGGCGAGAGCGAGGGGGCCCCTCGTTCGCGAATCCGATTCGCTCTCCGGATCGCCAAAATCGAACAGCGCGACCCTCGCGATCCGTAAGTCCGCTCGGCGGCGCACCTTGTCACCGATGATCGTCCGGCGCGGCGGTTGCTTTAATTACAAAAATAAGTCGGCGCGAGTGATGGCGAAAAAATGTGTCCGGCGACGAAAAAATGCTACGCCTTCTGTCTCTCTCGAGCGATAAGAACAGGCCCTTTCGACGCGCTCGGACGCGTCTAAACTCGAGCTTCCACCGCGATTTTCGGCAATATTACCGGCTTTAATTTCGATATCACGCGTGTACGCGTAGACAAAGAGAGGAAGAGAGAGAGAGAGAGAGAGAGAGAGAGAGAAAACAGAATAAAGTTTATTATCCCAGGGGATACAATTTAAGTATACAGAAAATAATTTTGGCTGAAAAGTAACAGTAAAGCAACAGGAAAAAGAGAAAAGAAATCAATAAAATGCTCCGAATTATGAGAAAGAGTAATTAATAATTAATTAATAGAGTGAAGTCCGGCACACTATACTGGCTACTCTCCAATCCACGCAGGGAAGAAAAGGGAATATAAATATAAATGGAAAAAAAATCAGTAATATCAGTATAGAGGAGAGAAAGAGAGAGAGAGAGTTAATAGGGAAAAAGAGAAGGAACAAGTCGAGCCTTCTTCGAGCGCGCCTTCGCCGATTACGATAAATGTGTATTATACGCGTCATTACGCGCGTATTGAGACGCGACGCGGCGCGTCGCGTCGCGCCTCGTACGATCGATTAAAAATTGAAACGTCAGGAGGGGGTGGACGGCCTCCGTTCGACGGCCTGCGGCTTCGCGCGAGGTACGTGCGTGCGTGCGTGCGCGCCCCGTTCGACAGGTATCCCGAACTTTTTCGAGAGGGAAAGCCTCCTCCGAGGCGAGAGAGGGGAATGCGCCCCGTCATCCCACGGATCTTCCCGGCCGGGAACCTCGAAATGGAACCCGAAGTCCTCCATCGAGGGTGACAGCTATGAAATCGTCCGTGATTGCTCCTCTCGCTTAGCTCGCGCGGCCCCCAGCCCCGCCGGTGCTACGAAGTAGTTACCCGGAGAAGGCACATACCCGTCGTTCGCTTCCTCAGCGATTTCTTCCCGATCGAAAAACACCGGCGAAAACCGTCGAGTCTCGCCGAGTCGCGGCGCGTTATCCCGTCTTCCGGATAACCCGACAATCGAACGCTCCGTGAACGATCAATGCACTGATTGGAAGAACTTTGATGTAAATTCCTCGAAGTAAAATCGTCGAAACAATGATACGATTCGTGTAATTCGAGACGAATCGGAGTCATGAGAGAGAGAGAGAGAGAGAGAGAGAGAGAGAGAGAGAGATTCGTACATGAAAAACAATAATTTCACTGGCACAGCAAATTGTCAGTTACTACGGGGGACAAGAAAAATATTCGTTATACGGGAAACATTATTTTGCTGTTGTAGCAAAACCGTTGTTATGACGGCGATCAAATTTAATTGGCGCGATCAAATTATTTCGCTGCCCACGTGTCCAGCAAAATAGCAATTAACACTCCGAACGGATCTTTTTGTTGTTCCTATGGCAACTAACAATTTGCTGCGGCAGCAAAATATTTTTCTCCGTGTAACAATCACTCGCAATAACCAGCCGCAAAATTCACACCCTGACGTGCCACGGGGGGGTATGAAACATCGTCCTCCGCGGCAACAAAAGGGGGGAGTATCAATAACGACGGCAAAGTCAAGAGAATTAAAGCGGCGTGGCGGCCGGTGTTCCGCTCGGCGGCTGAAATCGCGGCCCCGACCGCGGCGATCGCGATTTCTCATGGCTCCCAGTAAACGTCGCGACGTCGTTTTGTCGCGCAACGCCCGGGCGTTTCACGCCGCCGCGAGCGGCTCCGGGATCACGCGCGTGTCGCCCAAATAGCACGGCTTATTACGGCGATAATCGATTCGGCGGATCTGCATCGCTCGCCCGCTCGCTCGTTCTCGCTCGTTCCGTGCCGGCGATTTTTCTCAGGTGCGCGATAGTGCTGATTCATGGAAACAGCAGCGCGGCCCCTCGGTAAGAGAAGGCGGCCTGGAAGGCGCGCGGTCCTTGGGCGAGATTAACCCGTCAAAGACGACGCGCCCTCACTGTCTCAGCAGTTGCCTCGTAATTCCCGGTGGATACAGGACTAATGGGTTATTTCAGGTAATTAGCCGCGGCATCGCCGTTCCTTCCACACGAAGGGCTCTCTCTCTCTCTCTCTCTCTCTTTCTCACCTTCTCGTTTCCTCGCCCTTATTCGCTCTCGCGGCCGAGAGAGTAACGAATGAACGCTCGTATGCGGGACGAATTCTCATTTTCTCTCTCTCTCTCTCTCTCTCTTTCCCTTGCACGGTATCGCCGATATGTCGCGATTAATGATCGCGGGATGTCGGGTGGACACTTTCTTAATCAGCCGGGCGGTAGGTAACTTCTCTCGACGAGTTACTTTCGCGTGGTTGGGCTCGCCGTCCGTCGTCGTCGGCGTCGCGATTCGCGGCCACGTTGTGCAGCGGGCGAAGGCGGGGCTAGTCGGTGCGCGCGAGGGTGAATTGCAACAGTCATCACAAAGCCCCGCGCCTTTCACAGTTGCAACACGCCGTCGCGGAGTTTCGTAGTCCCGACACTGGCGAAATGGCGGACGGGATAATGGCACGTTCCAGCTGGCAACGCCAACACGCGAGACACCGCTTGAATCCGCTCGTGGCAGCGGAAAACCGGCGATTCCGCCCCGTGAAAGCGTGGAGGAAACTCGCGAAGTCGCGCGATAATGTTTCGTATCGCGTTATCGGCCAAGTGTGATCTTTCGCACTCTCTTTTGCGAAAGAGGCGCGAGCAACATTGAGCGCGGATCCCGATCGGTTAATAACCGTGCGATCGCGCGAATTCGGCAATTACGGCGCTAATGACGGGTAGCTCGCGACAGCTTTCTTCGGGGCCTCGCCGGAGGAAGAAGAAAAGAGGAGGAGAAGGGGGAGATGGAGGAAGGTGCGCGCGGCGAAAGAGGATCCGTCGGAGGCGCGAGGCGAGGCAGATCGTCCGAGAAATCGGCTTTGCCGAGTCACGCTGTGTAACGAACTTCAACGCTGGGCGCTAGTTCGAGCTGCCCCGAAGCCTCCTTTCTCGAGTCGAGTGCGCGAATCGCGGTTAGCCGTTTCGCCGTAACGCGACGCGAGCGCGGAGAAGACGAGGAGGACGACGAGGAGAAGGAAGAAGAGGAAGAAAAAGGTCGTTACGGAGGGAAAGATCAAGGGTCACTTTCGCTTGGGACGACACCGGCGAGGTTTGTTCGCGTGCTTGGCCCACGTGATGATTAACCCTACGAGCCCGTGCTTTCTTACACAATCGTCAGGTACACGTGCTGGATCCTACGGCGGATCCCGCGACGCTCGTTCAGTTCGCCTCCCTCCGCTTCTTTCATCGGACGACGGCAGAATCTATTCTCGCCGCGGCCTCGGGAATATCTCGGAATAGAAAACGACTGAAACTTGGAAGAAACTCGGAAGAATGTTTTTTTTTCCTTTTTTGGCTTCGCTGCGAAAAGATTCTATCGCGAAAGTACACTGAAAAAAAGTGCAAGTACTTTTTAATTGATCAAAGTAAAATAGTTATTCCGATACTTCTCGGTGAATATTTGCCAGAAGTAGAGAAATATAACTGGCGGCTGTGTACGATATAATATTTTCTTCGCATAAGTAGAGGCATTACTTGCGTGTGTTAAAATAATTGCGGCAAGTATTAAATATTACATAATATTAAGAATGCCAGAATTGATTTCCAGAAAATATTTATTGAACAAAACATCTAAATTTCACACCAGGTTTCGTCAGTGATAAAGAAGCATTATATCGTTCTAGTAAATACTCTGTTAAAAATTCTCTATTTAAGATAAATTCTAGTAAATACTCTGTTATATTACTTGATTCGCGATTACTTGACTTGTGGGGTTAAAAAACAAGTAATCAGCTTTATTTCATTCTGGCGCTTTTTTCCCGTACGCGTATTTCGGCGTCGCGCTTCCCTACGAAGTCTCCTTCGCGTCTTCCCCCAGCGACGGCGGCCGAATTACGATACATTTTCGCGGCGCGTAAACGAGGCGCTCTTCTCGTAGGATTTCTCAATGACAGCCGATTAAGGACGATTTGCCGCGAGAATAGGAACGACGTCGTCGTCGGCGAAACGTCGTGGTCGGCGCGCGGCGGGAGCGGTTGCCGGGCCCGCTTCGTTAATTCCTGATTTTCCTCGGTCCGCGTCACTTTTTAATTGACGCCAGAAATTGAACCGGAGAGCAGGCACCGCTCCGACGACCGGTCGTTCGGCCGGCCGAACGACCGGCCGGTCGGCCGCGCGTCCGTTCTCGCAGAGTCATCGTGCGCGCTACCTCGCCGCCTCGCTCCTTCGAATCATCCACGCTAGTTCTCCTCGTCCAGGATCGGATTAAGCTGTAGGCAAAGTGGAAGATTACACCGCCGCCCGCGTGAGCTTGCCTCGCGGATGGGACGTGCCGCGCCATTATCCCGGAATACTCGCTTATTATTACACGTACACCGGCGGGGGAAAAAAGATTCGGTACCGCTCCATTATGTTGCCGAGACGGGAAGCGGGCGGGATCGATTTTTCCCGCCGGGCAAATTATTGCGTCGCGAGTCCGCAGCGCCGGTGAACAGCGGCGTCTCCTCCCTGAGAGAGTCCCTCCATTTTCTGTTCGCTTAATTTCGCTGTTTCCTCGCTGAAAAATGAGTTTGCTCGGATCTACCTGACAATGGAGGAGCGGTTGTAAGAATGAAATTTGGTACGTGAGAGCTCGAAATTTTCTCCCCTTCCACGCGTTTGGTTCCCCATTATCAGGCGTCGCGCTTCTCTTGCACTGTTAACCAGATATCACCAAAATTGGAGGTACACGTTGAAATAAAACTACCCTACGTAATTTTCTCTCTCAATTTACTTGCAATTTATTTATCAGTTCGTACATCAATTTTATTTATTCTTTACTATCCCGTAATACCTCCAATTCCGAGGTGCTAAGCACCTCGAATGTCCCTCGTAATTACGCAGGATTTTCAACGCGTTACCTCCAATTTTGGCGATGCACGGTTAACGCCTTGGATCCAGCCAAACTCATTTTTCCGTGGCGTTTGAGACGGCGGCCTCTGGACCTCGTCCCCGAGAAAGAGCGAGGCGAAGCACGGACGGGCGAGAACGGGTTCGCGGAGCGATTCGGATTTTAAATTGAGAGCCCGGCCGCACCACCGACCGCGGCCGTCGTTTTCATTTACTTTTTACTCACCCACGGCCAGGAAGCAATTATTCTTACGGCCGATTGTACTTTCTCCGGTGTGCGTGGAGCTTCGACCTTAATCCGATTCACCCTCCAGCCCCCGTTCACCTGCCCTTATTATCGCGCTTTCGCGGCCTAATTCCCGCGAGTTTCACTTGCAAACTATACTCTGCAACGTGTAACGCAACATACCGCATCTTCGGACGAGAAGAAGAAGAAAAAGCGGCTCCGGATCGTCGAGATTTTCCCCGAGCGAGAACGCTCAAGGTCGACGACGCCGGATCCGTCGGTGCGTTCATGCTCGCTCGACGCGCGAGCTTTTCCATCGGCTCGCCAGGTGTTTCAGTCGCGTGTTCCGCCTGTCAGTTCCCAGCTCGCCGAGATGCTGCCAATGACACCGATCTTTGTCCCATCTCTGTTCGCACGCGCCCACCTTTTCCGATCCGCGTTTTCCGCCCGTTTCCTCTTTCCAAGCGCGAGCCGTAACTCGCGAGCGAGTGCACGGCGGTCTGGACTCCACCTGCCCGTCTCGTCTCCCTTCGTTGAAACCAATGTCGCCGGACCGACACACCAATGTCGCCGCGTCTCGTCTCCACCTCCGCCTCCTCCAGCCGTGGCTGTCATCGACAGGAGCTCTCGACTCGCGTAAAAATAATTACACTGAAAGAGAGGATTGGTACGGGCCGGATCTTCCATACCTCCCCTCCAGCCGCGGCTTTCCATCCGTTCGACGGCCATTGTGAGGATCAGACGAACGAACGAACGAACGAATCAACGAACGAGCGAGCGAACGGACGGCTTAATAAGCTCGGCACGCTGCAGCGAGCGCTGATAAAAATTTATCCGACACGCGCGGCGCTCTTCAGCATCGAGCAGCATCGTGCCAATTTCGAGACGTGAGCGCGCGATGTCTCGCGATTGGTGTTCTCGAAAAGCAGACTTGAGAATGCGCGGCGGCGACGACGACGCGCGCAGGGTTGTGAGAGTCGTGATTGCCTTGATTCTTACTTCATCCGGTGCCGATCGACGTCCGAACGAGGAAGGGAATGAATCTCGTCGGAATGATATATTTCGCGTTCGAGTATTCGAATATGTGTAAACTTAACACGCTTGCTACCAGCGTCGCACAAGCGTGACGCCCCGATCTCTCGTGAAACACCAGAGTCGTATGGGTGACAACGTTAATCTTTCTTTCCCTGTCTAAACAGAAAAAAAAATGCTACGTTCAGGTGAATAATTGTTCCGATACTTTTTAGCAAATTTTTACCTGATTCAAGTAAAATTTACTTGATCCAAGTAAAAATTTTAGGACCACTTGGTTCCTTCAATGGATAAGAAGTATTACATAATTCTAGTAAATACTCTCTTAAATTTAGAGCCACTTTGCATTTACATTCAGTAATTCATTTACAAATTGAGGTATTACCGCGTTTAAGTAAGTATTTCTGCAAGCTTGCAATATGCTGAATTCGATCAAAAATATCACTTGGACTTCAGAAGCTGAAAAACAGCTAATTATGTTTACTTGATTATAGCACTTTTTT
Organism: Dinoponera quadriceps; assembly: GCF_001313825.1. Classification (NCBI taxonomy): domain Eukaryota; kingdom Metazoa; phylum Arthropoda; class Insecta; order Hymenoptera; family Formicidae; genus Dinoponera; species Dinoponera quadriceps. Next base: position 430,134 of record NW_014557982.1, on the reverse strand, counting down.
CTGTGTAAGTCTATTTTGTAACTTTTAACGACAATGTCGTTATGTTGCGCAGCTTTCCTATCATATATTATCCGCTCCACGATAACGACAGTGTCGTTAAAAGTTACGGAATAGCCCTATTGGCGGCGAACATGTTAACACTGTATTGATAATAGCTTGAATTATCGTTGGATATGTTAATTCGCTCGTATAATATTAATCCTATCCAAAGTGTTACGCTAACAACACTGAAGGCTCGACTTTACGCGCGACACATCTCGCAGCTTGTAATCGAGCATGCTCGCTGACGAGAAGGGCGTATCTCATAAAGCAAAGAGTGTATCGGATATCGAGATGCCGCGTCAGATTATTAACAGCGAGGTACACGTGGCGTGTACACGTGAACGCGCCAACGCGAAACAGAGAGAGAGAGAGAGAGACAGGAAATCTGAAAGCTCGTGGGACACGCGGGGTTAATAAAAAGTTCACAATCGCTCCGCTTCGACAAGCCGTGACAAACGATCATCGATCTGCGAAAACAGTGGCTCGCGCGCGCCGTGTATGCGCGCTGTCGGTTGTTGTATTTTTTTTTTTTTTTAACATATATCCCCAAAAGACCGCGCGAGCGGGTAGCAATTGCAATCAGTAAGTTTATATTACCACTTCGTCGACGATGCCACCCTCTTCATCAACGCGCGGCCGTCGACAGCCATTTACATTCGGTTTTTGTTCGCCATTTACAAAAGCGGATCGTTACCCTTTTTTCCCCAACTTTAAACAACTCTCGGCGTAACAAGTACGGCGTGGCATTGAATTTTATCGGTGTGATAAATACGTTACTGTTGCGCAAACTGGAACAACTAATGTCGTTTCGCGACGGTCGTTAAAATAGGAACGAGCCGCGCGTTTCGGAAGAAACGCACACTGCGTATTCGGATTTGAGCTATTTGTTTTTCTCCTATTGTAGCTCCTCGCGTGATTGATTTTGCAGTGGTTTTAATCAATTGTAAATATTAATGCACGGACATTGAAATCTCATCTCGACTCCGTTGCAAGATACGATTTCTTCATTATTGAAATTAAGAGAAGATAAAATATATAGATAGAATATTTTTTTCTTTTCACACTTTAACATACGAAAAAATATTTGTAGTGCCGCGCAAATGTATGATATAATAGTCTATAAATATTATATCTTGAGATTCTACATTAATTCTTCAAATTTGAAATTTGCAAGAATAAGAATAAGAATTTGTGGGAATAATTAGTGGCGGTGTTGGCCCGTCGAATTAAAAACTTTTTGAAGGAAAAAACGCTAAACTGTCGTATCGACGTGAAAAATGAAATCGATTTGCCTTGCTGAGGATAATTGGCGATGGCGTGTGCTCATTGAGTCGCTTGCGCAAGTCGCTTGCTCGAATTCGATTCACTTTCCAATCCCGGTCACACTCGCCGCCGTCTCTCGCCCGTAACAGGATAATAATCTTAAGGGAATCTACTAAGCTGGACAGATTTTACATAATATATCCTGTTTATTTTTCTAGAGCCGGGCGACTGTGCATCGAGAGGCCGCGCGGGACTGCCCCAGCCCAGAACCAGTTATGAACATATGATTAAGCTCGTTTTAATAAGTTTTTATGTAGACCGTACGCGTAAGGATGTATAATAAAAATAAGTGTTGAATAAACGAGATACAAAGTTGAGAAAGTGGCCGCGTTGTCATTTCGTCGGCGGCGAGCGGCGGCGCCTCCTCGCGACCCTCTGCTTCCGCGTCGCCTTTGAATCGGCCGTGCTATCCGTCGCGTGTCGGGACTGGAGACTAAAGGGAGTTCGCGATAATCGGAAATTAAAGCTAGACGACAGGGCGGCGGCGGCGGCGGTCGTGGTGGTGGCGATGGTGATAGCGGGAACGTACGGCGAAGCGCCGCGATTGAGGTTCGCCGTCAGAGCGACAAGTGCAAAGGACGCGATGCTCCGAGGTGGCTAACTAACTAAGTTCGCTCCTTAACTTCTCTAATTACAGTCGGGAGGACAGTGTTACGATCTCTCTCTCTCTCTCTCTCTCTCTCGTCTAGATTCACGATTATCGAGTTAGATGGAACATCCGGAATTCTCCTCGGTGATTGCGGGGAGAACAAATTCGCGAGAGCCGCGGTGAGTCGAGGGATTACACTTTCTTGAGGAGAGAGAGAGAGAAAGATCACCGTTTCCACGATAGATTCCGCCATCGCCGCGGATAAAGACGAATGGCCGACCGCGTTTAATTTCCTGACGCGCGAGCGAAAAGGGTCGACGTACGAAGGAAGGGCGGATCTCTTGGCCCGTCTTCGCTGCCAACGCTCCTCGTCACCGTGGAGATGAGAGAGAGAAAGAGAGAGAGAACGAGCGAGCGAGCGAGAAAGTACGGTTGTTCCGCCGGGAGTTTGGCGTTCGCGTGCAATTTTCAGATCGAACGAATGCATCGCGGCGGTGAAGAGAAGGAATACGGTGAAGGAGAGCGCACCTGTCGTCAGGACGAAAATTTATATCGTCGCTTTGTAACACCTCTTCGACTTCTTATATCAAAATTTAACACAGTTGGAGGAAGTCAACTGTACAGGATGTATCTGTGCTCCACCGACAAACTTACACGATAGATTCCAAATAAAAAAGTAAGTAAAAAGGTTCTGGTAAATATGTGTCCGCAAACGCTTGGTTTCTGAGATATAGCTGCCGTAATCTCAGTTAAAAAGATATTTTACTCGTTGAATATCGTGTTTGACAAATAAGTAACTAGACATGTAACAAAAATTGAAGTAATATGTTACTTTTAATTTCTCACTCACGAGAAACCAATATGATATACCAACGTCACAATGACTGATTCTTCGATTAATATTCGGAAACATCAAAATTGACAAGTATTATCTTTAAAAACGAGTAAGAAAAGTGTTGCATTAGCATTCCTAACCCGCTTATGGCGACACATTTTTTTCATTCATTCGCCGTTGTCATCTTCTGAAGAGTACACCTTCGGGAAAAACAAAGCTTTTACGGATATACGTTTGCTGAAACTCCTTTACTTCTTTTTCAACACAGGATCTGTTCTGTAAGTTTGTCAGTGGAGCCCAGATACATCCTGTATAAATTTCACACCAGCTTTGTATGACATTTGCGAGCCAGCTATATCAATTTGATTATCTTTTTATTTGTAACTCAACCGTATCGTCTTGCGATATATTTCCCGCCTACTTTTTGCGCTGCTGCGATATATCGAAATAAAAGACAACGCTCGACCTATTTCCTCATCGAATTTACCGAGAGCCTTACTTCGCGAGCTTCCAGGTGGACTTGTGTGCTGAGTCTTTTTCTCTTTTTTTTTTCTCCTCTATGTTACGTAATGTCCCCGTAAACGGCGGTGCGCGAGATGCGCGAGAACGGCAATATACATTTCATTTCTCGCGACGCGGAGCTGACGCGCGCACGTCCTCGTGTATTTTCGATAGAATCGAGTGGGCCACTCGCGATCCGGCCGACAAAGGGGAAAACGCTCGGCGTAAGAAGGGAAAGATATTGGCCCGTCTTTTCCATCCAGTCGTCACCGTGGAGACGGGAGCTGGTGGGTGTTCTCCTGGATTCTCGATCTCGGAGTCTGTCTCCCACATGGACGAGCGAACCCTCTCTGGAATCTAACCCACCCTCTCCGCCGTGGCGGAGGATCGCAAGGACGAGGGTTGCCGGCGTGGTCTCGCCTGATTGGCGGCCGTGGACTATCGACCAACCCGAGACCAGCCCTTTGTTTTAGCCACCACCCTTGACGGTACCGAGGGTATCCAACTTAAAGTCGGGTCATTGAACGCCCATGAGATTTCGGTCGGTCTGCTATACATAAAGGAAGCCGACAGGGAAGAGAGGAAAAATACGAGAGGAGGAGACAGGAAGAAATAAGATGCTGCTGTGATCGCGACAAATTCCGCACGGCAACGCTCTTTTCCCCCCGGACAGGAAGCACTCGCCGTGTGCGCGCGATCTCAGCAGCCTTTAGCGTTCGACACTCTCGATATTCCACGATATGAGAGGAATCATCTTACGGAGAGGGTACACGAAAGCTGCACGATGTAAACGAATAATATTAATCGTAATTAAAAGTTGAAGAGAAGGAAATATATGAACGTCGCGAAGGTAGATTTAGACGAACGAGGGTTTCTGAAATGATCGGCGGATCATCGTCGCGAAGCAAAGAGAGAAATTCGAGACCGAGGGAACCGACCCGTATGCAAAATTGCACGTTGGCGTCGACGACCAGGAGAGCGCGCGACGCGCTCGCATTCCCGCTTCCCTCGCGGATCGATGATGATGCTGCACGTGCTACGGCCTTGTAATACACTGCGTTCACCTGCATACCATACGTCTCCCCGCTGCATCTCGGCTGCTTAGCATAATTAGTGACCGACGATTAACAGGCGTGCATCAGCACCGGCTAATGGCTTAATTAATTCGCTCGCACCAACCTCGGCATCCGCGGGCCGATCTCGCCATCCCCGCCCGTTCCGTTTTAAAAATAAATATTCACACCATAACGACGTGAATATTGCGATACTTTGCAACTGTATAACGCTATTTGATGAGTTGAGCGCGTGTCCATAATATCCATCTTCTGTATTACAAGATAAACTAAGATATATTTCCCGGACAGGGCTTTCGTGTCTCCTCCTCCTTATCTCCTTATCTCCGTTGCTTCGTACGTATTTGTCCATTTCTATCTGTGCCCTACTCTTACTTATCGTCTAGACTTTCCAAAATGGTGGCATGGGAACGATGGAAACGATGGAAAAAATAAGAGGAATGCGAGACGAACGCATAACTTCGTTAGATATTATTTATCTTTCATGCAACGTAGCCCAGGAATGTGACGAGGACCGCTGTCGCGAATACCGATCTAGTTTTATCTTTCCTTTATTTTTCTGTAGTGAAATATTACACCCGCTACTTCAGCGGGGTCGGTCAAGACCTATTTTTCTCAAACGCGCCTCGGAATCGGATTACAGCCGACTCTCAGCGAATGCTCTCATTTCCATAATGATGGTCGAAGCGGCGGCATATTTCGCGCACGTCATACGATATGATCGGCATGCGGCTTAATTAACATCGGCATTAATTTAATTGGCCGCGGTTGTATATCGGATATATGTGTTTCGAACTGTCTCCTCAGTAAATGCGTTGATACACCAGTACGCTCGCACACGCACGCACGCACGCACACGCACGTGAGGAGTATTATTGTTAGATCGGTAAAAAAAAAAGAGGATGGAGAAAATGTAAGAGGAACGGGGCGAGGCGAATGTGGCTGCGCGGCTTGGCCGTCAATCAGCCCTCTCTCCCTTGCCAAATTACTGTCAAACGCAATTAGAATTGACGTGGAAGGCTGGGGCTAAATCAAAATCGCGAGGTAAACCCCTCGATAACGATTTCAACCCCGGAGGCTATCCTCAGTCGCAATTTTCTACCGTCGCTAATTAATACACCTCGCATCGTACGTCAATTCGACAGTTCCACCTCCCCTTTCTCTCTCTCTCTCTCTCTCTCTCTCTCTCTCTCTCTTTCTCCCCCTCGCTCGCCGCCCTTCGCCCTTTCTCGCCGCCCGATCCACCCTGATATACGACGACCATCGACGAAAAAGAGGAAGCTATATTTTTCGAAGGTATTTGCGATGGTAGCGAGCGGGACGCGAATCGATATCCGCGGGCATATTAATGGAGATGGACGCAAATTCGTTGCGAATCGGTAATTGAAAGAACGATGCGTAAATTAGCGGCAGCCGCGGGAAGATGCGCGCAATACGCTAGAAAGAAAGAGAGAGAGAGAAAGAGAGAGAAAGGAAAAGAGAGAAGAGCGGACGATGACTCCTCGGCTACTTCGAGCTAATAATTTTTACGAAACCCCTCTCCCCCGCAGGAACGTAGCGAGGCGAACGCGCGAGGAGGACGTCTCGTTTTTCTCTCTTTTTCTTCTTCTATCCTGTCCTACGAGGTAACTTCGAAAAATTCGTCCTTGTTCACCGCGCGAATTTACGCGGACGCGGATATACAGCGACGAGGGAGCGTTATTCGCGAGTTTTTTGCAATATTGCTTCGCGTCCGCCTCTCTTTATTTGTCCCGTTTTTCACGAGAGAGCCTCGTCGTCGTCGTCGGGGAAGAAATTGAAGTCTCGCGAAGGTAAATCTCTCGCCGGCTTCATGCCAGAATCTTTTTTTTCCCCGCTCATCCCCCCTTTCTCGCGAAGGAGGAGACGATCCTCTTTAGAGGTGGAATGATATATATTAAAGAGATGCTTTTTGGCAATAAACAATCAGACTCGAGGGTCGGTGGCAGTTAGGTGGGGCATTAGGGTGAATTATTCTGGCCACCCGGCGTAAAAAGACCGATGAATCATGGGAGTAACGGGGTTCTTGCTCCCGATGACGTTGTATCTTGTCCTACGGCCTCTTAAACTCGATCCCACGACGATCTTCCGTCCCTCCTCGAGAAACCAACACGCTCGTTACCGCCTCTCGCCTCTTTGCCGGCCGTAATCTCGGGCGCGGGATAAAAATACACTCCATCGTCGCTTCCCTCGCTTTTAATTACCCAACCGTCTCACCCTCAGAGACAGAGACCGCCGACTGAAGCGAAGGAAAGTCTCCCGCGACAATTACACGCGATTTTCGATCGTAAGATTTAATACGGCGAACGAAAGCTCGCGAGCTCGCGAGACTCTCGCGGAAAATTGGGATTGCTAAGTGCGTCTGTGTCCTGAATGCGTCACCGCGTTCCCGACATCTGCGATTCCGGCGATACTGCAGCAGGAGCTGCAAGAGCAACTCGACGACGACGACGTCACGGTCTCATGCATGCACCGAATATGCGTTCGTGTGGAGACTGGAGCGTCGCGCGTACACACACGCACACACATCCGTACAACACGTGTACACGCGCAAACGCCCACATATACACTCGCCAGCGGCGTATTACCCGGGGTCGGGACTTTTTCATTACGGTAAGAGCCGATTGCATTTTTTTACGTCTCTCCACGACGGGGGTGTCCAATCTGGAGAATCGCGTGGAAGGAGGGCCATCTAATCACGTGTTCCTGGCAATCGTGTTCCGCGTCGATCCCGGCTGTCCCCGCCGCTCCTCGACCCGCCTCGTCCTCCTGTCCGCGTATCCTCATCCTTGGACACAATCCTCTTCTAGGGAGAACGAAGGGCCTTTTATTCGATGGCCGTAGGGTCGATCGGGACACCGTGCCTCTTTTTCTCCCTCTTTCTCCATCTCCCACCTCCTCTCCATCTTCATGTGATCTCCTTTTTTCCTTTTTTTTGCATCACACAGACCGCCCTTTCACCATCCGGGGACGCCTCTTCAATCGGGCTTAGCCGCCCGGCGTAATTAAGCCGCGATTGAAAATTAATCATCGTGGATCGATTTCGTGCGTCGGCGTCGCTTGCGACTCCTCTCTCCGCGGAAGGAACGATAAAAAGGCGTCTCCCACCCACACACCCACCCCCGGTACATCGGGGGCGAACGCCGGGAGCTGGATGAAGGTGAAGGTCCTTTGATCTCGCGGGGCATCTCTCGTTCTCTCTCTCCCTCCTCCCCCTTCCATCCACTGTCTCTGATTCTCTGCGGGACGTGCAGGCTCCTTGCGCCAATTATCTCACGCCCACGAGGATCATTATTTTTACGTCCCGCCAGCGATAGTTTATTCCTACCGCAGATTGTGCCCTCCCTCTTCCTCCTCCCCTTTCTCTCTGGGTCTATCTGTCTCATTGCTGCCTAAGAGGATTGGAAGGTAGAACAAGGTCCTATCTTATCCTATCTCCACTGGGCAAATGACGTGTTGATGGGTCGGTGATGTTAAAACGTACCTACTTAACGGAGGGTCTCCTTTCGATGTGACTGGCGAGCGTGGCCATTAGGTTGAGCAAAAAATTGAACCTTTCGATATGGTTGAACTCCGCCTAAACCAATGACGAAATGCCGTTTAAATTCGGCTTTCATTCTGGTTTTCATCGGTTTTCTTAGTTATCGAAAACAGTAATTTTAATTCCTCCTAATTATGAAGACAATAAATCTAAGTTCTTTCGACACTGAGAAAAATGTTTGATATTTATAATTATAATCGCACAGTGAAAGAATTTTTGTCAGGAGAATTATATTTGCATACAGAGAAAGAGAGAGAGAGAGAGAGAGAGAGAGAGAGAGAGAGAGAGAGAAAACATGCTAGATTAAAATAAATAAATATTCCAATACTTTTTAGTAAATTTTTATTTGGATTAAGTAAATTTTACTTGGATCAAGTAAATATTTTACTTGGACAACAGAAAAGTTCCGATCGGAAACGACAACATGGCCGTCGTCCGATGTAACGACGAGGTCACCGAGTAATTCTTCGCGCCGTATCATCATCCGCCGTCGTCGCGTTATTATCGGCCGGTCCTAGCGGAAGTTTAATATACTCCCGGGAACGTCGTTCGCATTTTTACTTGTCCCACATCGCGAATATAACCGGGCGAGTTCACCTATCCGGAAGGCACTCCTAGTCCCGGAGGAGCCCCCACGGGGATCGGCTGACGACGGAAGGAATTAAAGACTCGTCCTTGTCGGCAGTCTTCCAGCTTCCCGAGCCGATCCCGGGAGCTCAGACGGTCGAGCGAGCCACGGTCTCTCCTTTCCTTCTTCATCCTCGCGAAATCCCAATAATCCGCGATGAGACACAGATTGAGTCCATGGACGGTCGGAAAAAGCGCACGGCGAGCAGAGGAATAGGAGGAACGAGAGCGGAATGGGAGAGCGCCGGGGAGCGGGGAGGAGAGCGAGAGAGGTAGAAAGAAAGCTACGCAGCGGGAGAAGAAAATTGGAATCCTTCCGGAACGGAGGATGATAAAATTGCGGATGGTCAGGTGTTACCGTAATCCGGATTGAGACGAGCAACGGCCGAGTGGGTACGTGCATCTCCCTCCGAAGACGACGACATACACGAGCGCGTACACACATGTGCGCCTTCGTTCTCGCGGCTTCGTCTCAAGATTCAACGTCGATACCCAGGGTATCGATTGTACGAGAAAGATCGCTCGGTTTTTTTCGCCGAGAGAATGCGCGTGCACGCGTCGGAGTCCGTTAAAATCTCACACTCGAGCAAAAATCTTGCCTGACGCGCCGTGGGCTCCGGGAACACCGCATCTCGGCACACGCATTTGTTTCACATACGAATAAGAAATATCACATATAAAACAAGGCCGAAGAGAATCAACCGAGTTGGCTTTAAAAAGTAACAAGCAGAAGAAATGAACTGACTTGATTTGAAAAAAAAAAGAAACAAGTAACAACCAGAACAAAAATTAACCGACTCGACATAAAAATTAATAATCAGAAAAAATTAATCGAAGCAGCCGAGGGGGCTCTCGCGCGAAAATAAATATCGTTGCGTATCGTTGCATATCGTTGCGTCATCGATATTAATTAATTCGGGGCTTCGTTACCGTCGCGACTGTCCGCGACCTTAATGGCGCGAGTGTATCGATAAGCGGCCGCGTGTCGCGTCCTTTGACAAAACTCCGAGAGGGCAGGGCCGATTCGTGCGGACCGATTAAAAAAAGGAAGAAGAAGCACGCCGACCGCTAACGGCCCGCGATTATTTTAATTCAGCCGGCTAGGGTGAACTCTCTGAGCGAGACTCGTAATTTGTTTCGAGATCGTATCTTCAAAGTGGCTCGTCGGCCCCCCTCCCTGTCCCCCCGGCGAGGGAGGGAAAATATTCTCTCCGGCGCACGAGAAATAGGATGTCCTGGGCGTGGGTCGTACGCCCGGGAGAAGCCCGCATAGAGGAGCAGAAGGACGAAAGGGAGGAGCCCTAGGACCGTCTCAATCTGTCCACTCCTCGTAATCACCGGCGAAACGGATTGGCGACTATGTCCCCTTGTCTTCTATCGTCTACCTCGGTTATCCTGACCTCTTCTGCTTTTATCCCGACGTGATGCATCGCGAGCGCGAAGAATCAGTATTCATTCAGCGGACTTTCAGCGAATATTAATTCAATAATGACGATGTGTCTCGATCGATTCTGACGTTATGATTTTCAAGGAAACATCCTTTCTTCTTCTCTTTCCTTCGACACGGAGAAAAATAATTTGCTGTCAAGGCAAATTTCGTAATAAAATTTACCAATTATTATATGGGCAGCGAAACAATTTGTTTTGAGAATACCAATTGCCATTTCGCTGAATTATTTTCAATCTACAAACTTTAGCGTTACATAGTTAACACGGTGGAAAATTAACGTGTCCTAAGGAAAAATTCACTCAGCAGAATATCATCTATCCTGGTGACCGAATGATTTCAGTTTTAATTACAAATAATTCGCTAATTTGATTATTCCAACAAAATGTTATTGCCGTCGCAGCGGATATATAGTAGCGATGATGGTTTCGTTACAACAGCAGAATCATTGTTCTCCGTATAGTTTGCGAAAGTTCGATGAATCGTGGTTGACTTCATCGACTCAAAAGATGAGTCGTTTTGCGGATACTCGAATCAAACAATTATCTAAACGTAGTGGATGAAGATGACAGATATCTCGATCAGATGATCTCGCTATTATTAACAAACGAAATAATGACTGAAATGGCTGAAAATTTTACGGATACTTTCGTAAACCTCTGAATGCAGAATCTTTCAGAGACACCGGCGATTTCCAGTACGTGTCAGCCAACGCTAACATATCTCCGGGCTCACGATAACAGATCGGTAGGATACTAACATTACCAGCGCCGATACGGTATCAACGCTAGCCACGAATAATAATTCCTCGGGAAATCCTTTCGCGCGTTTTCTTCGCGACCGCCGCGACCGGGGAGTTCGAGGGGACCGAGAGGCGTCAGGGTCAGGTCCACCACGTTCGTTCCTGTATCGTATATCGCACATATCGCGTCGAAGGATCGGTGTAAGCCGGTAGCGGCCTGTTCCCTCTCCGGCGCGGATGCAACAGCAACAACCGCAACGGCGGCGGCAGCAGCAGCAGCAGCCGTAGCACCGCCACACTCGATGCGCACAATTAATATCGGGCCGTATCTCCGATCTCTCATTATTACTTGGCGTCTGCCGATGCATGTGGGTGTAGTTGTTCCCGCAGGAACCGGACCGCGCGTGTGTGCGCGTACGTGGCCGACGTACGCGCGTATTGGTACCGGCTACCGTACACCCCGGGACACCAGAGTCGGCCATGTATCACCCTAACGAGCCGGGCATCGCGTGCCGATCTGTATTAAGGATTTATAATCCTCCGGACGCCGGAGAACTCCTAATGTCCCGGCCGAGCGAGAGATATTTGCCTATACGCCTGCTCTCCTCGAGCGAGCGGGCGATACAGGGGGGACGGTCGCGTCTCGGCTTCTTTTCTCTCTCCTTCTCTCGGACACGTCGAACAGGTGGGCACACCCACGACGAATTTTCTCGCGTGTACTCGCCCGGTGAGAGCCGCGCTCGGCCGTGAGACGACGGTTGGCTAGAGAGCGGCGTGATTTTTCAGCCGGTGGTATGGAGGCGTGCGTTATCGCTATTTTCAAAATGTTCGAAATCACATATATTCTTATATTCTAGTATCCTCCCGGCCGCGTGCTATGGACTGAATTTATTCCCGTTTAAATTGCGCGAAATTACGTAGTTCTTATTTCACGAATGCGTGTGGAGAAAAAGGAGTGCCGGAATAAAGCAACTGGGTTTCGATTTCCTCGGGTGTGCGATTTTCACCTCGGTGAGACGACGTCGAATCTTTTGAGGCACGGAGTCTCGCATCTAGATCGAGGACACGCATTTTCCAACCTACCCCCCGCCGTCGTCGCGGAGCCCCCCCGGAAAGCCCGGGGACGTGCGCGGCTTCCAAAGACGCGCGCGCGACGCAGCATTCCGGGCTAAGCACATATTAATTAGGCGGCGCGCCGGCAGGAAGGCATAACTCCTTCGGGGATGGTTCGAGGCCGTTGCAGGACGACGCGGTCGTGCCGGGCCGCGGTTTCCGAGTGTCGTGTTACCATCCTGCGCCCCGCGCCCTTCCTCTCTCTCTGTCCTGCCGCGCGCTCGCGCATACACAGTCGTCGGCCTCGGCGCGTAGGACCCGCGGGTGGCCCCTAGTCCCGCCGCACGCCGTCTGGATCTAAGGCCCAGTACGTGGGCTCGCCGAGGAAGAAACCGAGCACGACGCTACCGTCGCATTAATAACACTGGTAGCCACTCATATGTTAAACGTCCACCCTGTTATGCTCGCCGCCGCCACCACCGCCGCCGTCGCACAGTGGCGGTCACAGGGAGAGGAAACGTGGATTGGACCTACCTGCAGTGGTGCATACGGCGCACGCTGCTGCGGTCCCCGCGCTTGCGATGCAGATCAGGCACGCTCTCTCGGCGGCGCTCGGCCCTTCCGGTGGTGCGTTCGCGTCCACCACGGAGGAACACCGGAATAGTTGCGTGCGACGTTACTATGCGCTCCGGTGTAATCCGAAATTGACGCGGCGTGTTGGGTTATTCATGTACACGCGCGCGCGCCAAAGTAGATGGCGAACGATTAACGATAAGGGAGACCCCGGAATTGCATCGCACAAGGATTCGAGTGAATTATTCGATTTGTGTTTCTTAGCAAATTTTCACCTGGGTTAAATACATTTTACTTGGATCACACGTTACACGTTGTAGCTTCACGCTGTAATACTTCTGTTTCAGGTATCGACAGTTAGAAAGAACGTGCGACGCGAACCTGAGGAATCTCCTGAAGTTGCACGGGCTCGTGCAGAATGTTCTCCAGTGAAAATTGAAACACGTGCTCCCGTGTGTACATTTATTATCGGACGCACGGACGGATAATTGTTATTACGACTAGGTGTATGATTACGCGCGATTATCGTCACTTCGCGTCGTCAATTATTATTATCGCACCTGCGGTAAGCGCAGGCGTCTGAATAATTCATGCCGCTCGCTCGAAAGCGCCCGAAGCGCGCCGCTGCTCTTTTTTGGCGGCTCGGTATGCATAAATAAGGAAAGTTTCTAGAAACACGAGAATTCACAGATAACCGTGTCCTTCGTTGTAAATCATTCTCTTACCTACATACGCGGGCCGGTCCTCTCTCGTTGTGCGGTCCCATCTGATCTCTCATTAGTCTTGTAAATACCAGTTATAGGAAAAACAGACCGTTGCGTAACACGAGCAAGGAGATATACCGACGTTACTGACGATGTTGCTTTCTCGTTTTCTACTTTGAGAAAAATAAATCCCGTTGATTAAAACAAACCCCGCGTCTGTTCTCTTTCCCGCAACAACTCCCCGACTTCTCCCCGCGGATACACCCCTTTCTCGTTTCGGCGATTAACCGGAAGAAAAAGTAGCGGCGGCACGAGCAGATAGCGAGAGGTACGCGAGTAATCGTTTAATTAATCGGCAGCGAGGTCGAAATTGCCGTCTTCCTGGGAGGAAGAAACGGAGGGTGCGCCGCGCGGGACCTCGGTCTCTCCCTGGATCCCGAAACATAAATAACGGAAGAAGACGGAACACCGCGGTGGGTCCTCTCACCCCGGGAGAAGCCCTCGAAATCCGGCGCACTCTATTGTCGATTAATTATCGTGGATGCTTCCAAAACTTCAACGTTGATCCCCGACCTCATCGCTGGCGATTTGTCACTGCATCCCCCCTCTCTCTCTCTCTCTCCCTCTTCCTCTCGTATCTTTGCAGTCCTAGCTGAGGTATTATTATTCAAAGCGCGTTCAGCGTTTCACTTCAACAGAGGCAAGATCGACGCCGCGATCTGATAAGCGATAACTAATAACTGATTACCGGCGTCGACGATCGATCAGAGAGCGAAGATCGGAGAAGAGATAGGCGCGAGACGAGAGACATAAATTTGCCGTTAAGTGCGCCGGTGATAACACCGATACCGCGTTCGGACAGGTGAAATTGAGCGGATCGCGAATCTCCTCGGGTTCTCTTTTCCCCGTTGGTCCCCGCGCACACGGCTCGCCGGCGAACGCATACCGCGGATGTTCACCGCGCGAAATCGAATCGCGCATAAGGAGAACGCGTGGGCGGTGGAACGACGTTGAAATTCTAAGCGGCGATAAGAGAGCGAAGGGAAAGAGAGTCTGGTAGGAAGGCTGGCTGGCAGGCGCGCGGTATTTATCGCGCGACATCGATGACTTTATCATACAGTGCGACACAGAGAGGGGTTCCGAGAATTGCCGGAAGTATCGTCGAATATATATATATATATATCGATGCGCCGAGACACGTTCCCCGCTACTGAATGCGGAGCGGAAGTCGGTAAATTTATGTCTGGAATTCGTTTACATGTATATGGGTGTCTGGCGTGGTCGCCCGCAGGTAAGGCTGAGAGAAAGGAAGAAGAGAGAGAGAGAGGGGGTGAGGAAAGGGCGAGAAGAGGACAGGGAGAACCGCGGAGAGCGCGAGAAGCCGTGCCTCTCGCGGCGACGATACCACACGATTTTCCGGCTTTTCGCGAACGCTCGAAGGTGCTATCAGAAATTGAAATGTCACGGGGAGGTGTGCGAAACGAACGGCGCACGAATTATTTAACACCTCCGCCCGCCCCTCCGCCACGTTTGGTGCTACGAACGAGCGTGTCGCGAAAAATAATATTATAATAGAGTACGCGTGTGATTTCGTCACGCCGGCCGGTTCAATTATTACACCGGTCCGCGGTAATTAAACATAACCGCGGCGGTACAATCGAAGTTAAACACCGCCGTGAACAATGTCCCGCGAACTATTTTTCTCTTTTCCGGCCGTGATTCAAGAAATAAATATTCATGTTCGGTATGTACGATTAATTTGCTCGCGGGGGGACATGCCGCGTTTCTGCCCCGTTCCCGCGTAGAAATTTTCTCAGATTTTCCCATTTACTGCGTATAGAATGTAATATTGACTAGTCAGTAGTAACTTCTTAAGAATGATATAAAAAATAATACTCAATAATATTTAATAACATCTAATTTAAAGAGGACACAGTCAGGTGTGCTCCTAACAGTCTGTTTTGCTGCTTTCGTTTGCAAATAACTCGCTTTAGCTTGGTGGACAAACATGGACAAGTCGTGGATAGTCGATTCTACTCCATAATGTAAAGGAAACACAATCACGTGTGTGCTCGTGACGGTCATTGTCAGTTTTTCTGATAAAACCCCGATAAAAACAGTTTAAAAGTAAAATAAAATCATAGTTCCTCACTTAATGAACATCGTGCCGTCGGAGTTGTTACTTATTATTTTCACTGAATCTTTCGTTTCAAAGGGCTCAAGTCGGGTGAGAAAACGGTGAGGATTGCTCGTATGCGGATTGCTCGCTCGCCCGCCTACCTTCAGCGGTCGTTTCGCAGTCGAGAGTGCGCGCGAATATTCGCGCGGTCAATAAACCGAGAGAGCCGCATCTTGCGATTTCCCGAGCGCGGTACGACATGGCGGCGGGGACGGAGTTATCGGAGATCCGTTCTACGACTATCGCGCTGTTCACCGCGATAATCGCTTAATCGCTTAATTGACGCCGCGCCACGTCGATAGGGATCTTCCCAGAGCGCGAAGACGGCGAGCGTCTCTTCCTGGAGCGACGTGACGCGCGTCATTATGGTCTTCATCAGCGCGCGCGGCCCGCCGCGGAAAAATCGCGTTCTCGTCCGTGTTCCGTTACCACCGTCTCTCCGCGCCGATTGATTCGACTTTCCAGCGCGAGCCTCTCCACTCCTCCCCCGATCACCCCCGCGTGTCGTTCCGCGCGTTAACGCCGTGTAATGCCTCGCGCTTTGATTAAGGCGGACGGAGCCCGATGTCGGGGAAACAACGACGTTCCTATTAACGCCGAGTCGTTCATTAACATTTACAACCGCGTGGCTGTGGCATACCTGTACACCGCGGCGAGAAACGAGCCGCATGACCGAGCATGTGGACGCGCGCGCGCCCGCGATCGGCGGAGGTGGCGATAATTGCTTAATTGACGGCGGTCGCCGATAAGCATCGGCATCGCGTGGCCTGCGAATGGTAAGTGTAATATCTTCGTGAGTCTCCTCTCTAGCGGTATGCCGATATCTCCGCCGAGAGACGGAAACGTGTGAGGAGGACCGGAGGGAGGGAGGGAGGGAGAGAAAGAGAGAGAGATAGAGGACGACAGGTATCGGAGGTGGACCATGTTGTAAAAGCGACCACGGCAGGAGGGAAGGGAGAGAGAGAGAGAGAGAGAAGGAGGAATGAGAATGAAGGAGAAAGGGAGAGGGAGAGAGAAAGGAAAGGAGAAGAGAGTATCGATGGCCCCGAAGAGACGAGGTGTGTACGTGGTGTCGGCTGACGTGTCTTTTCTCCTGGCGAACAAGGCCTCGTTGTAGAAAGGTGTCGGGGCACACCGAGCAAAGAGCCTCGAGATCCGCTGCCCCCCTCCCCCTGTCGCCCCCTTCCTCCCCGGGTTCCTCACCTCCTCCTCCTCACGTTCCTCCTCATCTGTCTTTGTCTACCTCTCGCGTTGGCGCGAGGAGATATTAGAGATGCGAGATAGCTTTATTAAAGGTGAGAAGATGCCAGCGCGAGAGACACCACCGAGTCGGTCGCTTTGATCACACGAATTATCGTGACTCCTCGGACGCGACCCGCTCGTCTCTCTATCCACGTCCCTCTTTCTCCCTCCCTCGCTCGCCCGCTCGTTCGCTTGCTTTCTTTCTCGTCTCGTTCGAGGACTCGCGCGACACCTTCTCTCGCGAGCGATCCGGCGCGGGGAATGCGTGCGCCTTCGAATCGGGCGACTCACCCTACGCCGGATCGCAAACTATTTCAAGCGCAACATTGTGCGCATTAACGCGGGTTCGCGGTTCCGCGACAGCGGGTGCGAAAGAATCGAGTCCAGAAAGGCGGTTCAAGCGCGGCACTAAACGCTCGAGTGTATTATCTCCGCCGGCCGAAGTTCGAGTGAAATTCCAAGAGGCCGGTGGATCGGCTCTTGCTTTCAATGTATGAGAAGTTTGCACAGATTTATGACGTTTTCCCTCAAGGCGCATGGGATGAGCGCGGAAGGCGTAAAAGTAAAAGGGAAGGGCCCACGAGTGGGAAACGCGAGTGGATTAATAATTGACTCTACAGCCCACGGTGGCGCACGTACTACCGGTCGTCCGCGTCCTTGCCTGCTTTACAATCCTAATCTAATTTTATAGACGTACCTGACGTTTCCGAACGTGTACTCCGGGAGACCTCTGGAAACGATTATCCGTAATGGCGATGACGTGCGGACAATAGTGCGTAGACATAAATACCACGATCCCGATCTTTGGACACGCCTCCGATTAAATTAGAAACGCTTGGCGCGGCAAAAAAAAAAAGAAACGATTTAAGTGTTTAGACGTTTTCTGACGGACGTCGGCTGAGGACAAGGCACGGCCGAGCGAGCGTGCAGGGCGAACGTACGAGCGAAGGAATCAAAAGAAAATCTCCTCGCATCCTCGTAACGGGCGTCGCGCGCGAATGCCAAAGACACAAAGAGAGTAGATCTAGAGAGTAAAATATACACACGGTACGTCACGGAGTCGGAGATGCTTCATGCGCCGAGACTGAGAACTCTCCGGTAACACTGCGTAAACTTCCAACTTCAAATTGCAACATCGCAAACAATAATATACACAAATGTCGAGAAGCGGGATAAAATTAAACTCTCGAGATCGGACCATCGACCGAAGAAAGTTCAAGCCGACGAGGAACAGAGAAAGAGAGAGAGGGAGAGAGAGAGAGAGAGAGAAACCGAGAAAAAGGATCTTCTCTCTCGCCCCCATAACTGTATCGATCTCCCGCGGTCTCCGAGCGCGCGAGGTCCTCGCGAGGATTCCGAGAAGCTGCGTCCGATGCGTCCGGTTCTCCTCGGAGATGACGTTCGAGATATTGAGTCCTTAGGAGGCTCGTCTCCCTCGACCTCGCCGTCTCACTCCCGTCCATCTTCTCCGGGCCAGCTTTCGTCTCGCTCGCGTCCTCGTTCTCCCTCGTCCTTTTCTTCGTCTTCTTCTTCGGGCCGACGATGCCGATCGTTTCGTGGCTCGAATCGCGCCGCCGCCTCGCCTCTCTCTCTCTCTCTTTCTCTTCTTGCGAGGTCTGACAGCCGGCACGTCATTACACGATGACTCGGCGATCGAGCCAACACCCGGAGGAACGGAAGGGCGACGGGGGATGATCCCGCGGGGGAGAGAAACCGAGGAGAGTGGGTGTACAGCGCGCGCAGGATTCCGCGATGATGCCAGTCCTGTGCATACCTCGAGGGAACTTACCGTTGACGCTGTTTCTCGTAGCGAAAGAGAGAGAGAGAGAGAGAGAGAGAGCGAAAACGAAACAGAAGTCTGCGAGTCGGAGATTGATGGGTTCGGGCGGAGATGAGGTGGGAAATTTGGAAGAACCGGCTGGAGGTGTTAAAATCGCACGAGGCGATCTTTAACGGGAGATGATTAATCGCGAGACCGCTACCGAATCGTGCGTGCTATTGAACGACGAGAGGAACCGTCTGCTGAGCGTGGAAATATATAGTTACGCTATCTCTCGTCTCGCGGAATCGTAGGAAATAGCGCTCGCGTTCGACACATAGACGGACGAGCGCGCGCTCGCACGCTCTCCCGCGTGTATCCTGGCTCGCTGGCGAGAGATAAAAATCGAAATGGATCCGGACGCGCCATTACGACTGTTAGGAAACCGGCAATTTCCAAATTAGAACCGGTCACGGAATGCAGGTGTAGTTACAGGTGCGGCTCCTCTTCACGGCTCTCGCTCGAGCGGCTCGGGGCCCGCGCCGGGTACGGTACAGTCGCCGCACTAATAAGCACCCAGATATCCCTGAATAGCGTTTTACAATGTAATCTGTCATGTTACACGCGACCACCGGGTACAGGCGCAGTCGTTGATCGCGATCGTGCGCGAACGGGTCTCGGAATGCGATGATAGCCGGTCGCGTTATGGTCGGAGCACCGTCGGTGCAATTGTTTGTTCACGAGCTGGCCGAGCCGTCTACGGCGGATACTATACTTCGCGGTATCGTCGAGTCATCGGCTACCTGGCCGCGAGCTTTGCGAACGCAGACGATCCTGGGGCACGACGGAGCTCGGCGACCGAGCCAATCGGATCTTATCGAACGGGCCAACTGGAAAAGGAGAAAAGCGCAGAAGTGCTCCGCCGCCCGGCTGACTTTTAAGCAGAAACCCGTGAGCACGGTTGTGCACCGTGAGCTTTTCCCATTTTCCCACGCGGCTATGTACGTGAGTATCATGATCAATTCAAAGCCGACGCTCGGCGACGCTAGCGAAAACTGAACCCGTCACCTTTTCTCGCATCTTCCCGTATTTGTTACTTCGGTAACGCGAAGGAGGAAATTCGCGCCGAGTCTATGTGAAAAATTCAGCGTCGCCCTGTCTCGGCTGGCGCGACTTTAAACATTTACTTCCCGAGGAAACTTTCCTGCCTCACGTTTAATCGCAATTTTTTAATCGTTCACAACGCGAAATCCACCGATTCGATTCCGGACGGTCCCCGCCACACGTATTTAATTTATAAAAATGATATCGAGAGGAACTCTTCCTCGAGGTTGCCTTAATTCATGTGCTTCGGGCAACCTGTTCTCTCTCTCTCTCTCTCTTTCTCTTCCGCATTAGCGGCCGTCCATCATTGGATTTTCCTGGCGCTGCGTTTTTATTAGGAAAGTAATCGGGAGTTACTCGCAGAAGTAATCGATGTTCAAAGTTCGTCCCCTTCTTAAAGGGCAGAGGCGCGCCCTGGAGGCGCCGCTTGGCGCGCAACTTGGCGAACGATAACGAAAAGCGCTGAGACCCGTTAATCGGAGAAATTTGCTAAAAATAAAGAGCGGCGTCGCGTAACTTTCGAGATAAGACGCGCGTTTCCGTAAATTAATCACCGGCCCGCGACGTACGCTCTGGCGGACATTAATCGCCGTCCTCCCCCCCCGCCACCTTCCTTCTTCGGCCGTTCCCCACTTCACCCGCCATCGTGTCTATCTTTTCATAATTCTCTCTCCTAGCGGAGCTGGTCCACGCGCGCTCGTCGCTCCTATAATTAACGATTAAAGATCCGGCGAATAAAGCGACTGTGAATAAAGTGTCCGGATGAATCCATCAAAGTCAACGGTTCGATAAAACGAGCGAGGAGTCGCGCGACGCAAATTAGGTACAATTGCGTGCCGCGAAAATGCCGAGGAGAGGAGCGTAAGTATCCTCCACATGCGAGCCAATCGTTCGCGATCCCTTCGGGATTCAATTATGAGGAATTCACCTGAAAGAAAGATAGAAAGAGAGAGAGAGAGAGAGAGAGAGAGAGAAGAGAGAGAAAGGAGAGGCAGGAGGTACGCGTCGGGAGGATGTGAAAGAAACGAAATGGCGACGTGGGAGAATCGAGGGCTGCCAAAGCTCGACGAGAAGCGCGAGAGTGGCGGAACGAAGAAGGGAGATAAAAAAACGCGAGAACGAGTGATAGAGGGAAAGAGGTAGATAGATAGAGAGAAAGAGAACAGAAGAGGATAGAATGGGCCGAAAGCGGCTGCGAGAGCGCGGCCGGCACGGGCTGCAGGAAGCGAGAAGGGTAGCGGGAAGGGATGGTGAAGTAGCAGCGGGAGGAGAAAGAGAAGGAGGTGGAGGGAGCGCATCTACATCCCGGAGGTTCGTATTTTCCCTCTTTCCACGAGGGCTACTAATTAATTACTGTGATTAATCAGAAAAGTTCGTAATTAGAAAGTTTCTTGGCGAAATTAAAATGGCGGGGAGTGACGGAGCGAGTCGACGATGGCTTCGTCTAGAGCTCCGGGCTCAACGGCGGCAACGGTAGCGGCAGCATCCGCCGCTTACGTATATACCGTCTCACACTCCCTTTTTCCGCGCCCTCGGGGGTGGTTAACGCGGCTCCGCCAAGACCAACATCGGCTCGCGAGAGTTTCCGATAAACTCATTAATTAAGGTGGATCGCCTCACGAGGGAAGAAAGAGGGTAGGATGTGAAACATGGCGCGGTGGGAGCACTCGCAATGACACTCTCTCGACTCGCTTGCTCGCTCGCTCGCGGCATTTAGCCGCTCTCCGCGTCTCCTCTTTTCTCTCGACGATGCACGGGGCGAAATGACAGTTAAAGTGCAATCTATGCACTCGAGTGGAGGCAAAGTGTGAGAAGGGAGAGAAGAGAGCGGGGGGGGGGGAAACGGAGTCCCTCTCTGGAGGTACTTTAAACGCGATTGCCGGCGATTGACAACTGATTTACTCGTCGCGTATTCAGTCGTAATAATGACGGACGTAATGCGCTCCAATTAAACGCAAAATGCAAATCTCCCTTTCTTTATCCCGGAGTAAAAATTTCTCGCATTTTTCCGTAACATTCTTCCCACCGACCGGGGAAAATTTTCAATTGCCAAAATTCCTTCTTCAGAGCGACACGAATAGTAGGAGAAAGGGGGTGAGATGACGATCTTAGGATGTTGAAAGAAAAGACAGCTGCGTTGTGAAAGGGACATTTTGCGATCCATTCTCCACTGTTTCTCCCACAATGAATACACAAATGACCACACGCATGAGCAACATGGCCATTGGACTGATTTGACCCGGTCTCCCCTACGGCAACAAACTCTGAAACGCGAAATCGCGAGAATAGGTTTCCGCTCGTCCGACGCGTCGCGCCGAAACGTATTCCCGGTATATTCTCGGGCCGGCGGAATGACCACAGTGACACGCCAACGGGCTCGGGCAATACGCAAGAATAAAAAACGGGGTTACACGCGTGGGCCGCATAATGCGCGCGCGGCACAATACGCGCTCATGGTCGCGGAGGCTCATAGTAATATTAAATAAACTTCGGGCGCGTCTACTGCGGCATTAAATATTCGGCGGGCCCGTTTGTCGGACCCGTTTGTGCGGATATACTCGCCGCCGATGCTCCGCGACCGCCTCGCTCTTTGTTCGCCTATTTGTTTACTCACGTGTGAAAGGATGTCGTGGTTAAACAGGAGCGTTCGCGCGACACGCGAACGTCTCCACTCCGGTCATTGCTTTCGCGCCGCTTGAGAATTCGGCCGGTCAGATGGTCACGCGATTTACAGCCCGTGGCTATCCAAATTGGGCTTGCTTAGGGAATCGCGGGTTCCATTTGAAATTTTCAAAGCCGCGACGGAGAGCCCCCACCCCCAGCGAGTCTGGCTGGCAACCGACTGCGAAACTAAATCTGCGTATTACTCCTCTCTCGCGTGCCGAAGAGACGGATTCGGCGGATTCGACGGGAGAAGTTCGACGCGCACACTCGCTTGCAGAACGGTTTAGACACGGTTTGATTTAAAAAGTCATCTATTATTATTATTATTTCCGTTCCGATGAAGTTGAGAGGAGAGCATCGGATGGTCGCGATTGTGAGTCTGCTGCGCATGAGCTTGCGTGATAATTTGACACGACAGCGGGGAGATTTGCGCGAACCGTTATGCAAACGAATGTACATTCGACGAAGCGAGCCGCCGAGTAAAATCGCGGAAAATCGAACGCCCGATTCCAACGGTTGTTGGTGAGTCGCCAACGAAAAACGGTCAGAGAGGAGCGCGACAAGTCGCGACGATCTAGTCGGCAATTACCGCTCGCAGGCGGCATCTTCGCCGACAGATCGTTTTTCCGAACGAAATCCGAAATTCAGCGCACGGACAGGGGTGGAAGTGCGAGTTCAGCTTGTCGGCGTGCAACAGGCCGGTTTGGCCACCTCCGATAGCTGCTATCGTCACGACCAGTCGGCTCCACTCTTTCCTCCCGAGCCTTTACTTTTCCGGGATTTCCATGGTGCATTGTGCGCACGCGTACGCTAAATCATACCGACTGCTGGCGAGCTAATATAACGTGCATTTACGTAAATCGTATGTACCGAGAAGTTGAAATTGACAAAAATGCCATTTAGTACATTTCTCCAATATTTTAAAGAATGTGTCTCTGAATGGCGTCGATTTGGAGAATTGTGTCTGTGGAACATTTTAATCCTCTAACAGTAATCTTTCACTTTAGCCAAGCCCCGTTTTACTAGACGCCCAAAACCCATATAAAAATGGGACAAGGTTCTTTGCTGTCTCTGTCGATCGAAGGCATCGGAGTTTCCCTCGGAGGTCGCGGAATTGAATCGATCGATTTTATCGGGGGTTAAACGCGTGTTTAGTAATGCGTAATCCTCGTTTGCGCGCACATTTCGTCGCCAGTCGACCGTACGAAAGAGACCGATCTCTCTCCATTAGCTCCTTCGCCCGATGGGAAACAATTGGCCGGGCTCCTACCGCAAGGATCATTTTTTAACTTGATCTCTGCGGCGAAGGGGCGGCGATGAAATCACGTCGCACCCTAAGGGGGCACGGTGCCGCGGGGGTTCGTCTCTCTATCCACCCTTCACCGACGCCACCCTTCTCTGACCGCAGATTGAAATTCTTAAGCTCCTCCTGGCGACCGAATCGAGGGTCGGGTCGGAATCGCCGATTCGAAATTTCGTTATCGCGCCGGCGAGACTATTTATCACTCTATAATTCGCGAGTGCCGCGTTTCTGCAACTTCGACGCTTCGGCTCGGTTCCTTCCGCTCTCGCGAAGAGAAAGTCGAATTTTGCCGGTATAATTAATCACGTTCGCGTTGATAATAACAGCCGAAACTGCGCGTTAACGCGTGTACACGCACAGGGCGGGCTAAAAATGACATACCAGGCGCGCCGACGCGCCCGATTCATAGCGCCGATACGTAGTAGAAAACATTTCTTCGGCTTCGAGTAGCTGATTCACGCGAAATATATAGTCGCAGAGCGCGCGACGAGGAGGGCAAACGCAGAGAGGCAGAGAAAGAGACGGCCGGAGGTCGATGTATCGGACAACCTACGCGCGACACTATGTAGTATTCTGTATATACGCGCGTATATATGTATATGTGTATGTATAGACATACAAGGGATACGCGTGCTGTTTTCCTTTCCTTCCTTCCGTCTTCTTTCTCTCGCCGGGCCATTGTTACTTTTATTCGCGGTATACTGTCGCACGAATGATTTGCGAAGCCGGTGGCGCGTTTTAATTTTGGGATATTGGTAGCGTTAAGCCCGCGAGGACGGATGGTATTCTCCACGGTTGCATGCTTCATATACAGGGTGTGCCGGAAGATACTCCTCCCTTCCTTTCCTCTCTTTTTCTCATTCGGCTTGGGAATCTCGGGCACTGATTTCTCGATGATCACGTAATATCGGAGAACAAATCATCGCGCGTGTGTATTCTGTTAATTACTGTGGAACGGAAAGAGACAAGAATTTTTCTCGATTGCGATAAAACCGACAATTAAATTTCACCGAGTTTTCCCGCCTCACTCGATCGAGTGTCCTCGTCCTTTGAGAGATTTCTGCAACATCGTGAGCGTCTGGTAAGCGCATTCGAAAGAGAAAGAGAGAAGAGAGTTTCGGACACCCTGTGTGCAGATTATAGTACATCGTAGTATCTGCCCCTCGCGCGACGAGATTTCATTCGGGGCCGAGATCTTTTAATTTGAAGCCAAATTCCTCTCGAGGATGAAACGCGGGGAGCCACCGAAGTGGTCGTATTGCAAGGAGGGTGGTTGTTTGCTACCCTCCAACGCCGGCATCGCCACGAACCGCCCCCACGTTCCCTTACCAGTCCTCTCTCGTCGGATTCTAAAACACCCCAGTTGACGGGGGAGGAGTGGCAAAGGGGGGCCTCTCCCGGCCCATGCAGCTGCTTTCGATCCGGTCCACTTCAAGCGTTCGACTCCGGGGTGAAATCGAATTACGCGAGGTCCAAGGGCGCGGTCAAACTTATGCGAATAACATTAGCGAGCAAATGGAGAAACCGAGGTTCGATCGCCTCGCCCCGTTCGAGACGTTCTCTGCCCGGCGATTCCGGAAAGCAGACGTCCCTCCGGCGCGGGCCACACGCTACGCCGCTAAAATGGATAAAGAATGCCTCTGGAAATTCCGCGCGGGGTTACTCGCGCCGTGCGCCCCCTCGCGCGCCTCGTTAAATCTCGGTAAAGGCCGGCCTCGCCACCAGGGGCGTCGAGGAGGGAGGGGAGACAAACGCGCGTATTTTCGCGAGTCATTAGCGGGACTATCCGCGGCTACTATTTGCGAACGCGCGGAGATATAAACGCCGCGGCGTAACTTTATCGCGGGAGTAAGCGCGACCGTATCCCTAAATAAGTATCGATAAACGTCGCGGTAAAATAGAGAGTAAAGCCCCACCCGGCCGCATTCCAGCGGGCCTGGTGCGCGAGTCGCGTAAAGAAAAATACGAGAAGGAGGTCCTCATAGGTGGCCCCGTGGCCTCACACTTTGCGGGGATCGCCTACGACTT
This sequence comes from Dinoponera quadriceps, assembly GCF_001313825.1. Taxonomy (NCBI): domain Eukaryota; kingdom Metazoa; phylum Arthropoda; class Insecta; order Hymenoptera; family Formicidae; genus Dinoponera; species Dinoponera quadriceps. Next base: position 404,787 of record NW_014557982.1, on the reverse strand, counting down.
CGCACACTCGCGCGCGTGCAGGTGCGCCGCGGCCCGTAATATATTGCGGGGAGAGCCGAGCGCCTTTAAGTATAATGAAGTAATGCATACTTTAGTCCCGTGGAAACCGTTTTTCCCTTCTTTTTTCTCGGCTTTCTTCCCGATTCTCTTTTTCCCCTGCGGGCCAGAAGGAGAGGAGGGGAGAAAAGCCTTGCGTGAGATACGCACGCGGGACCGGGTAATTATGCGCGAGAGAGCAAACACGAAATGACAAAGTATTAATCTGTGCGGCCGCTAATCGAAACGCCTTTCGGACGTTTCGCGAAAAACAAGGCGAGCAGAGGATGAGTGTAATTCGCGCGAGATAAACGGATCCAGCTAAATCCGTGACGATCAACGGGCGTCTGGCGAGGTTTCTTCTTTTTTTTTTCTTCGAAAATCTGGCGAATTAGTGGTAGATTTTTCAGTTCGATTCTTCTTCATTCCTGTGACGTCGAGGATTTGATTCACTTTGGGAAATACAAGCGCTTCTTGGAAATAAATATATTCTTACTGTGAAAAATCATCGATATGAGGCGTAAATTTTCTGCAGGCACTACCGCGATCGAAGTGTCCTCTTTTCCTTTCCCGCCGGGCGAACGGCGAATCGTTCGGACGAACTTTGTCCAGCGTGCTGGCGCCGAGGTGCATCCGCGTAATCAACGAGGTGAAATTTATCGAGCAATATCGCAGGATAATTCACGCCCCGTATAACGCGGTAGCCTCGGGACGGAGAAGAGGACGGGAGATCCTCTTAATTATTTTCTTGGTTAAACGACCGCTCGGTCACGCCCCTCTCGAGATATTCTCAAGTCAAACGAATCGACTGGCAATTTGCTTAAAAACATTTCACAGGGGTCTGTCTTGAAACGTTCGGGCCGCTTCCGCCGCAGCCGTTAACTCCAACGCGGCTCAACGAATTCGCAGGGTCTCGAGCGTCTCGAGCGAGGACTTAAAGCCCGTCGGAACGTTTCCCCGGAAGGAATCACGAGACATTAATCTCACAGCTTTTTATCGCGTGGTCGACACGTTAACGTCTCAGAATCAACAATTAGCGGTGCTCACACGGGAGAATCCCTCGGCATACGGTAGCAGGACTAACGTCAAGATCGCGCGAAATGTATACATTTCGCGGGTTCGACCGCAGGCGCTATTTGTTCAAGAAGAAGAAAACGACGCGAGTCTACCGTGCGTTCTTACACACAGTCGGAGATTAATCTCACGGCGAGGAAGTCTCGAATGCAAAGTCTCGATCGCATCGGCAAGTGCGACCGCGCTCCGTCGTGTTTTCGGTATCCCGTGCGAGCGAGCGAGCGCACGACGCGCGCGGTGGGCATTAATTTTCTCTCTCCCCGCGCGCGCTAACCAGAATGCATAAGTAAGAAGCTCGTGGGTCTCGCCCACGCGCCCGCCGCCCACCTAAACGCATTGAGAAGTCAAACATCGTTCTAACGTTATGGGTGTTAAACCGCGGCGTTAAGTGGTCCGTCAATTGGTACCGGATACCGAAGGGCACTTACCGTCTGCCTACCAGGCAGCAAATAGCGTACGTTTTCGAGTAGTTCACCGTGCGATGCTTCGTTACGCGTAGTCTATAGCGACGCGCAGTGATAAGCAGAACTGACACCGCAAGCGCTGTTGCGCTTCAATCTTCCACGTGTGCCCCGCGATTCCGACGCGGATCGCCACTTGAACCACCGAGTTCGCGAATTAAGACCGACGATAGATAAATACGCTCCTCGGCAATAACGAATGTCGTGCGCGAGTGTGCGCGGCAAAAGATTTTTTCGGTTAAATTTAACACACCCTCGCGTGTCCCAAACGGCCCATTCGAATTTTGGTGTTGATTCAACACGAGGTGAAAAACCAACGCAAATATTATGTCAAAAATTGACGCAAAATCAATACGTTAATCGAGACCGAAATATTAAATGTGTTATTTTAACATTCACATATGTTGAGTATAACGTAAAATGTTGAGATAACATAAACATAATATGTTAAATTAACACACACGGGTGTGTTAAAAATCCAGCACAAATATTTTAACAAGGACCGATTTTAATACAAGCACAAAGTATTTTTTATCGTATGCGTATATTCGCGATGTTCGATTATATTAATTAAATACGCATCTCCCTCTCTCTTTCTCGGAACGCGGTGTTCGCGAGAGAATTCTCCCTGCGCTCTGTTATTGTTATTCGCGATAAATGTTGATCCTAGACACGCTCGTTCATTAATCCCTCCATCTACGACAAAGAGGAAGAAAACGGCATCGCGCGTTTGGAGATGCAACGGAACGGGTCGGAACGGGTGCACGGTCGCGCGCGGGCTTGCACCCGTTTTATCTCTCGGACAATTATTTAGAATTGATTTGGTGTGTGTGTGTGTGTGTGTGTGTGCGTGTGTACACACGCGCGTTCAGCGCGGTCGGGGCAATATCGTAAATCCTAATGGAAATGCAAAGATTAATTAAGAAACCCATTCTGTCTTGTCCCCACGTGGGCGTCCGCACGCTCCGCCGTCGTCCCCGGGGAAGATCATCGGCTCGTCATTTTCTCTGTCGCTGTCCCACTCGATCTCTTTTTCTCGTCCCACCTTTATCGCGTCGACTGGTTTAGGACGAGGACACGGAGTCCCTTATACACCAGCACGAACGCATCCCATAAACTGAGGACGATGAGAAATACGAGATGGTGTTCGAATTGATCGGACAACCCACACACGTAGCAAACACGAAGATCTTACGATCTACGATTGTAACATCGATAGAATAGCTACGGTATTCCACTCGATTTTCATTAATCCTCTTGTTCAAGACTCTCGTCATTTTTCCGTGCGTGATAAAAAATTGATCACTCACGCGAGATGTGCCAAGTGCAATTCTGGTTTTATATTAATTCCAATTCCGCATCGAATTTAAAGGACCGATAAAGAATTTTCGAATATGAAACTACGCAAGTTATTGCTCTACTTTGATACGGTAAATGATTGTTTACTGCCGTTTTTTCCATGAAACGAGTTTCTTGAAGAAAGACGTGTTTCAGATAGATTATTTTATATTCAGTTATTTTAATATTCTACCGACATTTCATCTATTCAACTAATAATGTGTATACATATATATACACGCGTACTGCGTGTAGTATGCGGACAGCCCGAGGTATAATGTAGCAATGAGAAAATTCGCGACGTGTGAAAGTCGGTTCAAAAACGCGCAATGTTTTGGAAGCGTTGATTGTTTTGATCACGCAGCCGTTCAATGGCGGATGACGGTAGGGGATAGATGCCGAGTGACTTTGTATTTAGTTGTCATTGCCGATTGTTTCGGTATTTTCGGGCGTCGTACAATTTTCTGTGGCCGAGTCATGACGTATCTAATCGATGAAGGACAAATATACTGCCGAGCGCGTGTTTTAGTTGTCATTCCTGGTTGACTAATAAAACATTTCAATAGGCTTTCATATCTCGTTCATTAAAATGCGTTTTCCCGTTCGAATCGCGAGTGTCAGTGTCAATGCCGCGATGGAGTATCTGAAGCAGCCGGGAGCATGATGCTGGATCAAGAGGCCAAGGCGGAGGTCGCGGGCGGCATTATGCATTTCCAGGTGTGTCAAATCATTTATTATTCATGCCGTCTCATATTTTACCGAACGTTGACAAACTTACCGAGAATAAGGAAATACCCGAGTCGAAATTTAAGCCGGCATTTCATGGTTCGTCGCCATTTGACAAATCATTACAGCCTCACGAATCTTCGATTATTTGTCAACCTGTATCTGTATTTAGTTCAAAGACGAAGAAATATTGATGAAAATAGAATAACGACCAATGAATACTAATATGTAATTAATTATACTTTTAATAAAAAAAAATCCTAAATATTAAATAAGCATAAGTAGATTATTGAAATAATTGAATATTAAATAATTCCGAGACGGGATTTTCTTCGAGGGTCTATATGAAGAAAACATGAGTGAGCAACTATTTCCTGCATCAAGGTAGGATAATAGCGCGTATATAATATTTCAAACTTCTCTATTGATTTCCCAAGTTTGATGGGGTTTGATGATTCGCAGAGTTAATGTAGCGCCAAAATTTCGACTCGCGGCCGTGTTTACCGTCTAATTAAAATTTTGTTAAATTAAAGTTGACTCGAAATTAATCGAACAAGCGTGGTTTTGCACCCTTAATCAAGGGTTAATACAAGCAGAACTATTCTCCGAGTCTAGTGATAGACGTTTTCATCGAGGGTGTAAATCGACGTGTCTCGGCATTAAAGTACTACTTTTTCTCTCTCTCTCTCTCTCTCCTTCTCTCAGTAAGGGCGGTTACTGTGTAACGATTAAGCGCGAGTGAGAAAGTGTAGCCGACAAGTTGCGAGTCCGCGACACACGAAGTCTTGATGTCGGAGGGTGGTGTCCCGGCGAGATATCGCGATTCGCCACGTAATGAACGGTAACAAGGGGGACGTGACGCGCGCTCTCGCGTTTCGTGCGTGTGCGTGAACATCGTGCGACACGCGCTCGCGCCGAAGGAAGCCGGAGGGTGGAGGCGGCTAGCCGCGCACAATGCGTGTCTCCTGGGAGACGCTTATCTGAAATTACAACGTTACATCCCCGGCAACCCCCTGGACCAGCTGCTGGAAATCCGTGCCACCGCCAACGCCGCCGTCTATCCGTCTCTGTGGGGCCGCGTGGGACGGGATTGCGCGTAAACTTGCGTGCGAAGGGGAAACACGTCTGCAGCCGCGTGAAAAATCGTCTCGCTAGACCGTGGATGTGTCGCGCCCGCCGTAAGTCCGGATTCCCCGGCGAGAGAGAGAAAGAAAAAGAGAGAGATGCAGACGCGTTTTCGCTTTACAAGCGACGAGAGTAGCGAACGAGAGTAGCGGACGAGTTTGAGGATTAAGCCGGGTGAGCGTGTTAAGTTGTAATAAAAATGACGCGTTGCTCTTTGACGTCGTCTCTTCGACCCTTTGGATCATCGTACCGTCGATCTTCGTCATTGGTCGCGACTCGTTCGTGGGACACCTATTTAGCTGAAAATCGCCTCGAGACTTCGACCTCAGCTTCGAGTTGAGCCGCGCGCGCTCCGCCGACTTCGGCGATTTTGATGACGCATATTCGGTACTTCCGCGGCGGTACTTCCGCAAAGCGAACGATCGAAGTCGCGCGTTTACGGGGCCGAAGGACGAAAAAGTTGCCGCGTGGAAATTGAGTTCGCGTTTTCGATGCACCCGAGAGACCGGCCGTCGAAAATGCGCCGTGCCTTGACGCTTCGATACCGTTTTTATAAATTCTCCGGCGGTGTGACACTTCACCGAGAAAGAGAGAGAGAGAGGGGGGAGGAAGAAAGACTCGGTGAAGTGGCGCGATCCTCGTAAATTACATTCGCTTCTCGCCTCGCGGCCTGCGCGAAACTCATTAAACGAACCTCTCTCTCTTTCTCTGCTCCCCCCTGTTTTTTTCTCTCTTCCTCGCTCGCTCTCGCTCTCTCTGTTCACCGTGTATGCGCATTGAAACTTCCTCTTGAATAGCGGTAGTCACCGCCGTCTCCTTCGTGCTGGGATCCTTTTCGCGCATTTTTCCGCATAATTTGTCACCGGATGCACCGACGCTCGAGCCTGGTGCCCGCCCACTTGCTCCCTTGGCGAATAACGTGGCATTAAAAAATGGTAGCTCCACCACCTTTCAAAACCTCCAACGTTACTAGATACGTATCCTTCACCGCCGCCGCGGCCACCCTGTTTCGCCGATATATTATTATGTGTACCGACACACATCCCGCGGACATTTATTTATTCTGTTTTTTCAACTGAGGACTTTATTAAACGTCATCGGAAGTTGGTCGACGCGCGATCACCTGGTGCCCCAAAAGCACCATCATATGGGGATGGGGATACCCATCATTCTGATATTATCTGAATTTTTCCCATTAAAAACGCCAAGATACTCGAATAAAATCCTTGTAATTACCCAAATGAATTAGATTATACATTAAAAAGAGTCAGGAGCAACGGGAGTAACTTCTCTCAGATTCCTAATATCATTCTCGATTAACAGAAGCGAAATATTCATATTGCTCAAATTTCCTCCGAGAGAAAACGGCGAATATCGCTGGCATGTTCCGTTGCAACGATCCCGTTTACATAAGTCCGCGCAGACATTGTCGGTCTACCTCGCGTTGACTGCGACCTCGTCGAAGATCTGTTTTCCTGCAACCCTGGTCTCTCTCTCTCGGTGTCCTCTATCCTTGCTCGCGAGCAGTCATTATGCAAATGAGGATGCATCTGATCAAGAAAGGAATCTCCGCGAAATCGGACCGAGCGTCTCGAAAGGGGCGAAAGGGAGAAATGTCAATGAAGAGGGGGCATAGGAGAGAGAGGAAGGGAGGCGCGGACCGTTCGCTCGTGCGAGGTTATTTATATTCAAACCGATTTCCAATTATCGGAGATATATACGAACGAACGTACGAACGAACGAACCAACGAGAATCGCGGCGACAGCGCGGCATCGACAACGACGGAAAGGATGGAGGATTCGGAGGGAGGAGCGTGCGTGATCGGGATTCATCTTTGGGTTCGCATGTCTCGTCGCAGTTTGCTGTCCCTCGTCTCCCGTTCCTTTTTCGCGCCTCTCTCTGGACCGGTGGCACGACTTCTTCTCCGCTCCGTCGCGCGATTTTCCCTCCCTCTGCCTCGCCCCGTCTCCGTGTTTCTCTCGCGCTTCGTGTGAAAACGTCCCCCACGAATATTTTACGCAAAAAGGTGCATGAAGAGCCGCGCGGGCCGTCCGTCACGTGTGAAGCGTCGAAGGTCCACCTCGACGCTTCAAGGACGATTCCGAGTGTACGCTAATTTCTCCGGTCGCCGATCGTGTCTGATACGAACGCTCTCTCGTCGAGAAACTCTCGGCAGTATCGAGAGATGTAACTTTTACATATTCGTATTCTCTAATTTATATCTTTTTTTTTCTTGAAAAGTACACCGAGTCTTCGTCAGCATCTCAGATTTCATTCCGACCCGCCGGACGGATGTACAGCTTATCTCTAATTTTGTATCTTCAATGATCATCGATATGATTATCGACATCTGAAATATGTATAATTATTGCGTGCGGAGCAGGTTAGTGCCTCGTTAATTATCTTTTCATCCGGCATTCTATGTGTGTATATGTGCTAATATCTTATTAATATCTGTCCGGCCGGGTTTTTCTCCCGGCAAACGTCATAGCGAAACGACACGAAAACGCGAGCGGGAGCGGAGACGAGACAGAAATTTCTCGCCACACGCGAGGTATACACGGGAACCTTCGTGTCGTAACAATTCTCGCCGATTACTATCCCGCTCGGGGCCTCTCAATGGCGATAACCGCCGGAATAATCTGATTTAATTTACGAGCCACCCCTGTTTCGGCTCGCTCCCAAGAATCGGCGACGGCGAAAGCGGCTCCACGAGCGAGCTGTGTATGACAAATAGGCGTCAAAGTCACGAACGCGACGTCTCGCTCGTCCACTGTAATTCCCCGGCAGCTCGGATTCGAGAGGAAAGCTCGAGCGGATGCCCGCTCTTCTCCGTGTGCGCAAAACCGCGCGCTCGATTCGTGTTTTTAAAATGCTCGAGCGAACGAGACCTGCGAATTCTGCGTGCTACCGTGCGTACCGTTTCGATCTCGTGGAGATATTCAGCGGCGCCAGGCCGAGCCTTTTCCGCTTTTCTCGCCGGATTCAACAGAGTCCTCGCGGATAAATGAAGTGCGACCCTTGTAAACTTAAAACTCCCGCTGTTCTACGGTAGCGTCGGTCCATACACCAATGATCGTTCGGCGCATGAAAAGACCGCGGTGTTATTGCATGCACATCTCTCTCTCCCTCTCTCTTTTTTTTTTTATATAAGGAACCTGACGTCGCGGCAGGGAGCGGAGACGCGTGAGTGGTGAACGGGGTAAACGATGCTCGCAAGGAAAACTCGGTGAGTGTGGTCGGATGATAGCGGAAGGGGAGAAAGAGAAAGAGAGAGAGAGAGGAAGAGAAGTAGATAGAGAGAAAATACGGCCGGTGGAGAACGGCGGGAGAAAGCGAAGATTCTCTCTCGATTAATGAGCGTGTTTGTTGTTAATTGCTGCCGCCATTAGGTTGGCATCTCCACCTCGGCTGCGCTCTCCACCCTCGCTTCACCCCGCACCGACCGTTTCCTCCCTGTTCCGCTTCTTTCTGTCTCGACATTCTCGCGGTGTCCGTACACACACGCGCGTTCGCGCACATATACCGTGCCGACACATACGTACGGACGCACATGTATACATACGTACACATACACACACGGACCGCAGTTCCAAATCTACCCGTCCGCCGTCAGCCGATCCTTCAGCGACTCCTCGAAAGCGGAGCGTGCATGTTAATGATCGCCCGCCGCGGCCTTTATCTTTTCCACCTCATTTGCGCGCCGAGTGGGCACGGGAGCTGCAACGGCGGGGGGTGTGCGGAAGGGGGCTACAAAAGTGAGAGAGAGAGAGAGAGAGAGAGAAAATGAGAAGGAGGTGGCCCCGGCTTCGCCCTCCGAGCTCTCTCCGCGCAGCTATGAGATATTTGCTCTTTCTCCCGCGGACTGCGGGTGCGCGCGTCCGCAGCTCTGCGCGAAGAACGCAGGAAGAAAACAGGGGAGAGAAAGCGAGAGAGGCTGCGCGAGGTAGAGAAAGGATAGGATGGGCAGAGCACCGGGACCGGGAAACGTTCGAGAGAGAGAGAGAGAGACTCATCCCCCGCGGTGTATCTTCGACTCTCGCGTCTACTTCTTTCCGCCCGACCACCACCGACCATCACCACCACCGCCATCATCACTGGCGGCGTTGCGATGCCCGAAAAGAAACTCCGATACGCGAGCTTGCTCCGCGTTGGAACGCGCGCTCCTTCTGGTCGCTTTTCTTCTATTCACCGTATCTGTTTTTTCTCAGGCATCGTCGGGGGAAGTCACTCGCGCGCTCGTCAATGCGAACAATTTAAACTTCGAATACTAACCCTTATTCTCGGCTCATGCTCTTGATCCTACGTCTCTTTACGCAGAAATATTCGGCACGCGCATTTTGGAAGCGGCGTAAAAATAGCTTCCGATGTTTCTTTCCGCTGCTTATCGCGGTCTCGCGGGTGTTCGCTCCAGAAGTCGTCGGTCGTTATAGTCTCCCTAAATGCGCAGGAGCGACATTCTCCGCGTGAGACGCACAAAGGCCAAAGTTGGGACGTATATTATAACGTCGGTTACGTCGGTTGCCCTCCGCAAAGTATTAGAAGAGCCTTAATTCATAAGAACCGGGGCAAACCGCGAGGGTAGGTTTTATTGCGCGAATAAATGTCGCATTGCGCCCCACTGCTGGAGAATTGCAAATTCTACGGATTTACGAATTCGCAACGGAATTCGCAGGCTTGAATTATCCACGCGATTCTTAATACGCTGCGTAATAAGAAAGATATATCGCGTTTCTGCCAATCATCGAGTGCTTCTTCGCGAACAGGTTTATCTGGAGAGCCTCGTCGCGAATTACAAGTCGTCCGAGATGTGTTCGATTAATTCGCACAATTCGGGAACGACGTCGTAACGACACGTCGCGCTAAGAATCGTCTGAATTAGTCATCCGAATCGGTCTGATTCTCGCGCGTGTGGACGTCGCGGGTGCAAGTCGGAAGAACGTCGCGTTGGGACCTCGGCCCGAGGAAAAGTCTCGTGGAACACTGGGTAGGTAGCGCCGATGGGTTGCAGGCCGTCGGGTAAGTATCAGTAAATAATCGCGTCGGACGTTACATTACCCGGTGGAATTTATGATTCGGGCCCGTCCGGTCACGTTTGCCGGAGGGCTTCTCTCCTCGTGCCCGAAGACGGTCCGGAAGAGCAAAAAGAGCTAACGGGCAGCGGACGGTGGGGACGACGCGCGGGACAACGTTGGATGGACCGAAACAGGAACGAGAGAGGAAGAGAGAAAGAGAAGGAGCAAGGGAGAGAGAGAGAGAGAGAGAGGAGGCGGCTATAGAGCGATGAAAAAAAGTGAAGCGGTTAGAGGGATGTGTCTCGTACGAAGCGGAGGCTTTTAAACGCTTCGCGAACCAATTTGCCACGGCGTGTCCACGGGGCGATAAATATTAGGCGAATTCGAGGCAGCGGCCCAGCGGATCCGTCTCGCCTCAGGATCGTCCCGCGCGCGTGTCCCTGCGATCGCCGCGGGAATAAATTTCACGGACGTCCATCTCGACGCGTATCGCACAAATCGTTGGTCCTTATCAATCGCACGAATCGATTTGACTACAATTGAACGTACAAGTGGCAGAATAAGCGGAAAGTGAGCGAAATTTAAGCTGTGCTGAGGAAAAAAAGATTGGAGGTTCGACCGTTCATCATAAGTAATGCGTTACTCTCTCTCTCTCTCTTTCTCTTTCGTGTGGAGATGGGAACGTCGGGGAGGATCGCGGAATAAGGCGAGCGGGACGGGTGGAATCGCGGGAGAAGAAGAGATGTCGAGGAGGAGAAGGGGGAGGGAGAAGAACGGGGGACTCTCTCGTATAAACGGGGGCTCTTAAATGCCTCGCGAACCAATTTGCCACGGCGTGTCCACGAGGTGATAAATACCGGACGGATTCGGATATAAACGCCAGCTCGTACGGGCGTCCAGTTGATGCGAGGCACGAAAGGATCGGCCCTTAACGAGTATCGCTCCGGCTGGCTCTGCGCGCCCGAAGGACGGGGGAAATAGAAAAGAACGAGATCGGGAATCATGCGAGAGTCGTCGCACGCTGGAGAACCGGTTGCAATTTCGAGCGCTCGCCGCCGCTTTCGGGGATTCAGGCCGATCGGATTCAGCCGCTCTCGTTGCTACCTTGCTTTTCGTCACGATACACACACACACGCACATGTATACGTTCGTACGACGTTGCGTGTGCTCGATAATTACGTGTGACCCCGCGTTCTTATTCCTTTTATCAGGGTTATCGAGCTACCTGATTCCGCTAAGTATGCAACAAAGTTGCGTGCACCGCCGCGAAGATCGGCGTGTCGTGATACTCGTTGAAAAATTAATTGCTCTAATAAGACAGTACCACGGGGAAAGAGAGCGAAAGAACCACGGCTCTCGTGGCAAAATTGCAACTTTGTGTCACGTAATTTCTAGGGGCCGCACCGTATCGCGAGGGGGCGGTTCGGAATGGGTTTTTCGAGCATGCCGCCCGAATCTGTCATCGTTTACTTCATATCGTTGCTCTCTGCTCGATATTGTTTCGCGCGGCGAAGATCGAAGGATGCTTCCACGTCGCGCGAACGAGCGACAGGTCCGCGCGTATACGGGCGGCAAAAAGAATCGAAAGTCCGCGAAAGGCTCGTCGATAATAAGGTGATAATGCGCGAATAAAGCGCGCTCGCGGGTGTCCCTTTTGCGGCGAGCGGCAAAGGCGTTTACGGATCGACCGGTCCTCGCTCTCCGCGTGTGCCCGGTCTCCGGGGGATTAATTTAATACCTGAGTAAAATCAATCAGCGGGAATTGATGTTGCCTGGGCGAGTGGGTGCCCGACGACCTGCAACCGAGCGGCCGCCCGACGGCGCGGCGAGTCGGGACACGAGGGGGAGACTGGTAGGAGGCTGTATTTGCTTTGCGACGTGGCGGGGCCCGTAATCAGTGTAAATCAGGGGACGCGTAAATCACACCCGGTGCGGTAACAGCCTCTCTAACGGGTGGTGTAACCCGTACGCGAAAGAATGAACGGCCCCGTCATGCTTGCGCTCGCAGCTCCGATCATTCGAGCCGCGGAACGCCACGTGAGATCGCTTCGATCGCCCGTCGACGAGCGCCCACGATCGTCGCTTAATCGCGAGACGCGAATTTGCCCCGCGACAGGCGAATTTAGCACGGACGGAGAGCCGGTGATAGCCAGCAATGGCTAGTCCGATGAATTTTATCCGTACCTTGGTTGTGCAATTGTTGCATCTTTCGGCGAACTCGCAGCTACGCTAAACAAGTTTCCGGAAACTTGGGAAATTGACTGGCATTGTGGACAACCGCACGGGCGTCCACGAGCCATCCGTAACAATTACCTAATTGAATTTGGTACTTGATGAATTAGAACTAGAAACTGATAAAAGGAAGATAGTAAATAAATAGCACTGCCATCCAGTCGTCAAGAATAAGAAAAGTGAAGCAGCGACTATTTCTTGGCAGAAAAAAATGACCTCTCAGACATCAAAATGATGACTAAAAGTGACATTTTTTATTAAATTCTGTGAGTAACCAAGGCCACTTAAGCGAAAAAGTAATACTCTTATCTCCTCGGATTCCTTAGATAAGTTAACATATAGCGAGTTTTTTTTCATATTTTTCGGTTTAAAAGTTCATAACAAGAAAAAATCAAGGATATAAATGATATAAGTTTTCGGAGCAGTTTTATTAAAAGAGATGGCAAAAATATATATTTAACAGCAGTTCAGGAAAAAAGTAACCATAATAATCTATTTTGGACGATAATGAATTTTTTAGTAAATCAAGAAAAAGTGACAAAAAGTGACTTAAGTGACTGGATGATAGCCAAAAAAAAAGCTTACGCTAATTCTTCTGGATAGCGGGGAAGGAGAAGTCTCGTGATAAGTAAGGCTCGTGACACATAAAAACTGTAAGCAGTAAGCAAATTGACCAATCACAGTTGATTATACTTCGACCATAAGAAGAATAATCGACTGTGATTGATCAATTTTCTCACTGCTTAAGACTTACTGCTTACGTTTTTGTGTGCGCCGTGTCCCTAACGTGTACGTCAAGCTGCACGTCTGAGAGACGAGCGCGAGAAGAAGGCCGCAATCGTCGGTGAGATCGTGCGTTTCTCTCCGCATCGGATGTGCGTTTACCGCGCTCGAGCGCTATTAAACGCAATAACGCATGTACGCCGGAACACCCCGTATAAAGTAATTTTAGAGTAGAGACATGCCTCTCATCGGCACTCTGTGTGGTCGTCGATACCGCCTTCCTCGAGTACTCAACCCCCGGTACTAACAGGTGAATAAAAAGAACGAGAAGGTAAGGCGGATAGAGAAAGAGAGAAAGAGACGACTCGACGATCGCGGCATCTGTTAATTATGCGTTATTGAATTATTAATATTCGGATAATTATACCATCCCGGACGCTCATCGTCCTCCCTCCAGAAAGCGAGACTCCATAAAGAAATCGGTTAAGACTCCCTAAGTAATATATCTCCTCGCGATACCTCATGGCGAGTGTCCGATCGTCAGTGTTACGCGCGAAATGCCAGCTACATCAAGCCAGCTATTCAATTATGCATTTAATATTGACGCATGAATTATACCACGATCTAACGATCGTGTTGATGCTCGAAGGTCTTTTATCTCTTTATCGCGCTGGATTATTTTAAAAAGATATTTAGTTTAGCACCATAAGTTCTCTGTGTGTGTGTGTGTGTGTGTGTACAATCATACTGTTACCAAGGAAATATATTCCAAATATATATTCCAAAATGGATGCAATAATGAAACAATAAAACTTTTAATTCGGTACTCAAGATAAGATTTTTATACGCGAGTGTTAATATTTGCACGTTCGAAGACGCGTGAATTCCGCGATTCATTCGCAGCGCGTTCCAGCTCGCGGGAAGATCCATTGATCGAAAATCCGTAAATCATCGACAGGAAGAGGCGTTCACGCGCAAACAAATTAATCGAAAGGGCAAGTTCTGCCTCTCTCCCGCTCCCTCCCTCCTTCCTCACTTGCTCATTCACTCACTCTCTCTCTCTCTCTCTCTCTCTCTATACATATATATATATATCTATCTATCTCTCTGGTCCTACCCCGCTATTTCCGTTCTCCGTTCAATTTCGAGGGAGGCTGGCGATTCGTAGGAGATGCAAAGATAATCAGACACGGACAAGACGTTATTAATGAGCGGAGATTAACCCAACGCAAATCCGGCCGTGAGAGATTATCGCGTAATTATTATACATGGTAGTGTAACAACATCGGGACAAGTAGGGAAACATTTCGACGAGAAGGATTTCGAAGTAAAGTGAAAGGTGTAACGGTACGTTCTTGGTTCACAGCAACGTGAATCGAAACGTGCTGATATTTATATCAAGACAAAAATTATATCAAGGTGAAAAAACATCACGTGTGTAAAGCGGTCGGTATGTTCAATGCAAAGTAAGTGTAAGGCAAATTAATAACGACGTAAATAATCAATATTAAATACTCACTTAAACAGGAAAACAATCATATTTGATGGTGCGCGCGATACGCGCCGAACGATTAATTAGATCCCCGAAAATCGCGACCTCTTTAATCTCGAATTGAGATCTCCGATTCAATTAATCTAAATAATTTATATTATCATACATAATATCACTTATATTCGGCTCATTCGCGATGCAGGCTCTCGTCGGCCGCGTCGCGCATCTTTGATCGCATATCTAAGACGCGTCGGCAACTACCGAATCGATGATTAAAATAATAATACCGCCCGATTTCACATATCTTATCAATCCTCTAATCAATTCTCGGTGCCGTCGCTCAAGTACCTATCTTTTCGTCTGTTTACCAAAAAATATCGTCCGTATTATGTCACGAAAGTGCTTGTATTATCTCACGGTGAAACCGAGAGCGCGCGGTGCTGAACGTGAAAAACGGACGCCTAGAGACGAGCGAGGGAGAAACGGTGAGACGCGCAAGCAAAGTCGAGTGAAGACCTCAGCCGGCGGGATGACCTCCGACCCTCCGTGGATACCGACCGTATAATGCTTCATTGTAATTACAATAAAGGTTATCTCGACGGGATTTCGACTCGGACCATTCAGTCATTCGCGTTATTGAGATGGTAAGCGAGAAGAGAGCGAGAGGCTGGAACGAGCGACGCGAGTGCGAGCGAGACTGTGGACGTTCGCGGGGGTGGCGGAAGGTGGGGAATGGGGAAAGAGGTCGGGTTAGCCGGGCACGGGCTCACCGGGCTCTCGACGAATATATATCTCTCTCTTATACCTAGACAAGCGGTCCAGAAATCATGTGGGCGATAAGGTATCGGGATATTGAGTATCCGACTGATCTGAAGCTGAATAAGATAGACACATTGATATCTCGAAGCTCTCCGGGCAGAAAGAGAGAGAAAAAGAAGGAAAGAGAGAGAGAGAGAGAGATCGGGAGAAAACGAGAGAAAAAGAGGGAGAGAGAAAGAGAGAGAAGTACGCTCGTGCGGCGAGGATCTCAGCGAGCGAGATGATGTTCCTTTCTTTCGTGGCTCATCGAAAGGGATGAATTTCGCGTTTAGGATAACCATTCGAGATCCGGGTTCGACTCTTATTTCCCGCGCGACCGTACCGGATTATTAATATCGTCATGGTCGAATTATTGCTGTTACAATTACTTGGAGATAATCCTTCTTTCTATCTTATTTCGTCTAGACTTATCATCGTACGTCAAGCGCACCATAGAAAAAATTATATTATTATTGTTATTATTTTTTTTACTTTTATCACACGGAGAAGAAATTGATTGAATTTATGTGACAATAAACGGACCGAATGCGTTTTGGTCAAAGGAAACGAAATTTCCGGCTTTTATGGGTGAAATTTAGCTTTGGACTTAGAATTTCTGACTTTCCTTTAACAAAAACGCGCTTGACTCACTCGCGAGATATCAGGAGGAAACGTTGCATCTCGGACTCGAGACGCGACTCACCTATCCGTCTATCCCCGAGACGAACGGTTAACCGCTCGATGGCTACGAAATTTTGCACGCGAGAGCCCCGCGAATTGGAGCAAAAAGGAGGAACCCGAGCCGGATGCAAAACCGAACGCGCGGCGAGGCGCGGCGTCAGACGTACGAATTACCAAAAAATTACACGCCAGTCAATTTTATCGTCGGGAGCGACGATGGGCGAGGACGAAGAAAGCGGGAAGAGGTACCGGGCGAAAATTTACATCGAAAGATTTAGCCTGTCCGCTCCCTCTGCCTCCCCTCCCGTCGCTCTCTCGATGCGGTCGCAGGCCCGCTGCCCCGAATGGCGTGACACTCAAAGAGCGGCGCGCCACCGAAATTATTCCGGACAATCATCATTACATGCAGAGGCCGGCGCGCAATCTTCTACTCAATATCGTCAGCGGGACGCGACGGTTGCAGCGGGAGGGACGGAGGATCGCTATGAGAGAAAAAGAAGATCGCGCCGGCCGCGGTCAAATTTTCGGAGACGCCCGCGAGAAACGCGGGGATCGTCGGCGCGATATATCTATCGATGATATTTCGACGATATTTCGATTCCAGCAGCGAAGCTCGAACGGCGTTACGATGTGTAACACAACCGGTGTCGACGAAGCGTGGGAGTCGGCTAATAACGACATACACGTACAACGCGCGCGAATAAATGTTCTCAAACGCTTCCAGGGAGAAGTCGTGGTATACATTTCTCTCTCTTTCTCCCCTCCCCCTTCCCACCACTTCTCTCTCCCTTTCTCCCTCTGCGAGTTGAACTTTTACACGAGCGAAGTCCACTCGTGTATTAAGCGAAGTTCCGCTTCAAACGCTCCGAACGGAACTTCTTCCGCTTTCGATGCTAAGTAGTTTCATAATTAAGCACCGGGTTAATTAATGACCTTTTTTTCACCTACGGCGCGAAGTGAGCAAACGCGCGTCGGACGACTCGAGGGTCGTACGCGCGAGCGTGTGTGTGTCGTTGTGGCAGCAATGCCAATGGCAACGCAACAGCGGTGCGTAGGTACACGCGTAGGGTACCTGCGTACCTGCGTCGAACGCGCGTCGCGAAGGCGTAGTGGCACATTGGCGCGATATTATCGGGAAGGAGTGGCCGCGCCGTGCACAGCGCGTATCGCGTTTCATACCCATCTTTATGCATGCGGCCACGGGCCACGCGCGAAGGTCTGCGGTAGGCGACATGTTCGTCGGACATGACTTATTACCTACAAGCGCCACTGTAAATCTCGTCGTTACTGCCGGCTACTTGTGCGCCGGCCGAGGTGAGAGACGCGCGCGAGGGCGAGCCGGCCCGCGGTCGCACACCATCGCGGATGCTGCTTTCACGGACGCGTCAGGGCTGCGTCTCACGGCACCGACGGCAGTCGCGCCCGGTAATGGACGCGAAATTCACCCGGATAGAGTATCGCGCGCCGGTCCCGTCCGCGCGCGCGGAAATTCGCTTCCGTACCGTCGCCTCGTATTTTTCCATCACGTCTGGAGGTCGGGATAACCGCGCGAGATATCCCTCAGAGCTCAACCCTTTCATTCCCCGCGCGATCACACGGGGTTATATTAGTATCATCGCGATGGAATTACCCGTTACGATTACCCGGATAATCCCTCCTCCGATCTTGCTATCGTGCGCGACTCGCGCCGTACGACCTCATCTGGAAAGGGTTCTGCCGTTTCCCATTTTTCCCCCCGCTCGATTTTCCACCCAATTTTGGGATCAGATTAAAGTACTCGCTAACCTGATTACGTGTGTGTGTGTGTCTTGAGGTGTAACCATTTAAGCCAGGCTTCAATCCCGATGGATGAATCGTCATCTGTCAGGAGTGAAATCTTTGGAGCCCATTTTCTCTGAAACGCTAAGTAGTTTAAGACATATATATTTGTAATCAGCAGAAATTTTATTAATCTTGTCTGTCGAAGAAAATATATCAGAGCAGTCGCGAGGGGAATTTTAGGGAAATATTACGGAAAAAGCGTGCGATTAAAGGGTGATTCCCCTGTGGATTTTGGCGAAAGTCCTGTTCAAATTATGCGGAAAATTACAGGCCTGACTTCCGCCGGTAGCGGAAACGATCGGAGACGCGGCACGGTTCTCAAGCGCCAAAGTACAATGATTGACAAGTGAAATGCGTGAGTTAAATTAGGGTCGATTCTCCCGCTTCTCGTGGGTGTACATTGTGGTAGCGAGTCTGATTGAATTAGAAGGATTCCGAGGGCTCATGACGACGTGGGCCCGAAGTTGACCTGCTACTTACGAAGGGAAACCCTTCATTTCGAAATCGCCCCAAACGAATACCCTCATTGATGTTTACCAGAAGACAACGAAATAACGTGTCCCTATGCATCAACGTGATTTCAAGCAAAGACTTCGTATTCGACATTTACGTGTGTGTAGCATTTTCCAAGCATGTGTATGTGTGTACACACAATATAAAATATTCTCTTGAAATATAGAAATATCCAAGATAAAAGTATTGCCACTTTGAATATCTTCGTGATATGAGAGTAGGAGAAAAATTTATCGAACAGAAATTACACCGATACCAATGATCGTCACTTCGAATAACTTCTCCCTCTGTTTCAGTGAACCGTTATTTCCACAAAATTTTTTACTGTATATACAATAACATTTTTTCATCTCTTTCTATCTCTCTCTTTCTCTCTACTCATTTAGTTATTAATAAAATATTCTTATTTTTAGAAAATATTTAAAGTGACAATAGTTATTGTTTCACCATGCATATATCGAAAGATTCTTTTTCTTACACACACGAGGTATTCACCCTCCTCTGTATCCTTTTTCTCTCTTATTTAACATCAATTTTTCAAATATGTTTCAACAGGATATATAGCTGCGTTGTGCTTCCGCGATTAACGCGGCTTTATCAGATTAGCGGATAATTTTGCAAATTACTCGTTCTTCGCGTCGGATATCTTTACTTTTGCCCGTGATTTCCCGAGGAAAGAAAGGGAAACGCCTGGACGCGGCGCGCGGTCATTTATCGTCGTATTATCTGCGTGTATATGTGCCGGGCGCCTTTTTCCATCCTAATGAAGATTTATTACGTTATCTCTTCTCCGGCGCTTTTATTTGACGTTGCCGGTTAATCTTGCCGGTATCGTTACGCGGTGTAAAAAGTGAGCTACGGCGAAATCGTGGTTACGCTCCGGACAAAAACATTGTTAAGGCCGGAAGGGAGAGAGTCAGGCGGATTGTTCTCCGTTTAAGTTCTCAGGTCGAAGTAGCCGGCGTCCCTTTAACCATCGTGAAAGCGAGAAATTTAACAACCGCCGTATAAAGCCGAAGACGCCGAGATAACGCGATAATTGTTTCTCTTTATTGCCGGTATCCACGCGCGCTCGCGGCACATTCGACGTTAAAGTGATAAAAAGCTTCGCGTCATCGCACGCGCTTAACGGTCAGCGCGGTGTGATTTTACCAGTTGCTTTATTAACCTCGGAACTCCAACCGATGATAACTTTTTCGCGGCCTCAACAAGCTCTATCTCCTTTCCCCCCTTTTCTCTCTCTCTCTCTCTCTCTCTCTCTCTCTCTTTCTCTCTCTTTCATTCAATATTCATCTTTTTAACGCGGAGAGATCTCGACATCGCGTTACATCTCACTCGACCGCCGGAAAATCTTACACGAATGGCAGTTTCGCGTCCCGAAATTAAAGAGTCGTTATTGTGACGTAAATGTACGAACATCTGAGGACGCGCGATCGGAGAAGAAGGAGACGAAGCAGAAGCGCACGAAGGGAGCAGGGAGGCGGCGGTGTCTCGCACGAAAATTAATTCCACCCCAAGCGGCAATTTTCGCCGGGCGCATCCGTCCTTCCTGCGGATCCGCATCCGCGGGAATTCGTCCTCTCGTGCGAGAGTCACCGTCCATCAAAATCCACGACGGATGGTCGGGGGTCCGAGGAGGACCTTCTCACTCCCGGGAGAAAGAGAGAGCGACAGAGAGAGAGAGAGCGGGGAGGACGAAAAGAAAAAAAGGAGGGCTGGTGAGAAGAAGAGAGAAGGAAAGATAGAAAGAGAGAGAGATAGGGTGGGAGGGAGAAGGAGAGGAGCGCGCGCGATGGTCGCACAGCAGGTCGCGTGACGGAAGCACCGCGCGAACACGCACATTGCGTATTTTGCATCTTGCACGCGCGTGCACGAGTACGTAGACGGCGTGGCCGGCGACGGGGCGGCGAGGGTCGTTTTATAAAACTGCGAGACTTTATAATAATACTAAGCGACCGGGGCTAGCGAATAAATTGACCGTGGCTTTCGACGCGTCTTTCTCCGCGTGTATCGCACGAGCGACTTGTAATTTGCAAGGGATCGCTCGCACGACGGCGATGCACATGAATTAGCGTCCAGATAGACGAGCATCTCCGTTGCTCCCGTAGAGACACGCGAAGATATCTCGTAAAATATATATCTGGTATATAAATATGTACTCTTGAGCATCCTCTAAATATGTATAGCACTCCCGAAATATGTCGCGGATGCTCTCGGTCCAATCGCGAATATCAGTCGCAATATGCGTATGAAGTAAAAGTATCGATTCCTGGACACGTACCTAACTCTGAACATTCTCGTTGTTTCGGCCTTTAAATACGAATATTTCAACATGGGATACATACATATATTGAATGCAAATATTTTCTGTTTGAAGATTAAATTCATATTTCGAGATCAAACCAACAAGAATGTCTACAGTTAGGTGCGGACATGGTTGCATCTTATAAAAAAATGGAGCCCTATATCCTTCGCCTTGAAAGGTCGTGCTGTTAGAGAAGCACCCTCGTGAATCATCGTTTCCGTTTAACGCCGCGCGGACACCGCAATTAATATCGCCGCGGAGCGGAGTTGTTCGGAGTAACACGAGGACTCGGCTTTTTCGATTCTATCTACGTTCTCGCTAATAGCTTTCGCTGGCAGGTTGTACGATGCTACGTACCTTGAGGTGTGCAGTGACGGCGACGATTTTCAGGCTCCAACGACGACGGACGGTGGTGTGATGGTGGGTGCCTGGTGGTGCTGGCGGCGGTGGTGGTGGTGGTGGTGATGCCGCAACGCAACGCGCAACCCGGGCATACACACCAGCAGCATCTGAGGATGTAGCAATTACGCTCACCGGGCTCCTTGCCGCAGACGGACGGACGGACGGGACCGCAGCCACGAAACGCCCCTCGCGTTACACATATGTTGCCTGCCGGTCCTCCTTCCACCGGCGATGATCCTCCGGCAGGCGATGTGTCCCTTCAGCCCGCACGACCTCTCCGCGAATTAACGTCCGTGTACGTCGCAGCACGGAAGAGCGGCTCCTGTGGGAACCGAGCCGCGCTCCGCTTTTGTGCCGCGGCGTCGTCCTCCGCGGCCGATCCTGGAAGCCGTTGGATGCACACGAGGGTCAGGGCGAACGTCATTTACCTGTCGTCGTGTTCGTCACGAGGTCGTCGCCGGAGACGGTTATCATGAGCCCGAGCGTGGAAATGGTGGCACACCCGAGAGAGACCTGGCGCGCCGGTTGAAATTCGAGCGTATCGGTGAAGTTGCTGCGAAGTCGCGCGAAAGCATCGCAAAGCTTCACGATAGCCCTATCTCCATTTCTCTCTCTCTCTCTCTCTCTCTCTCTCTCTCTCTCTCTCTCTCTCTCTTTCTCTCGTGTGGAAATTTTCGCTTGGAAAACATTCACCTGTCTGTTGCATTTCAGAGAACGAACTGTTTGCACATATTTTTTATTAAAAATATCGCGGAGAGAGATTTCTGAGATTTTTGTTTCTCTTTAACCGCGAGCGAGGTGAAGTCCGAAGCTTCTTCTTGCCTGCTTCGCGAGGACCAACCGGGAGAAATTAAGCGACCTCAGATGCAAAATGGTTTCCTGCCCGGACAGAGTCGCGTGACACGTCGAAAAGTGGTCGAAGACGCGAAAAAATGAACCCGTTTCGTACGACTCGAGCATTCGAGAAAGACAGAGAAAGAGAGAGAGAGAGAGAGAGAGAGAGAGAGAGAGAGGCGGCGAGGCAAACGGTTATCACGCAGCAGATAAAATGTCGCGCGCAGGAAACACCGAGAAGAAACTCGACCGTTAGCCGAACGTCGTATAAAATGTGTCGATCGTTCTTGTCACGCGAGTATCCCGCGTTTTGCGTGTCGTCCCGCTGCTGTACTCGCGCACATTGCGCGCGTTGCGCGCACGAAATTCCCAAACTTCACCTGATAAACATCAATAAACATTACCACCGAAAACCGTCTCGACGAAGAATTACCTACACTTAAATCGTGAGAATCGAAAAGTTGAAATAAATCAATAGTTTCCCGACTTTATTGGTAAGACAGAAAGGACTTGATTTTGTTATTTTTCCTTTTGATGGATTTTCCTTTTTTTTAGGAAAAAAATTCCCGAACTTCTTCGATGGTTATGAATCTGAAGCTGCGGAAATTCTCGCACAGCACACGCGTTCCCTGACAATCTCAATGAGGGAAGACACGTTGCCGGAGTTTGCCTTCGCGAGCCTCTTCTCCAGTTTTACAGAGAAACGATAACCCCGCGCGGTCGCTGTTCCACTTTCGTTCGAGTATGCATTCGCGTATATTCGCTGCGAACGGCCGCCGACTACTAAACACCTAACGTGACATCATCACCTAACCCTATGCACCCACGTGACCCCCCGTAGCCGTAAAACCTTCTGTTATGTTGTCGACAATAGAAATTCGCGATCGTCTCATACGGGTCTGCACGCGATGACCTCGGTACTTCCTGAGGATACTCGCGAGGAGGGAACTTCCTAACGGGAGCGCCATTCTACTTTCCGGTCACAAATTTCCATCTAATTTTAACGACGTACAATTTGTCCGCGTTGCAGACTGCACAAAGTAGCATGAGTACGCGTCATCGTAAAACACAAGCGGGCATCCGTAGAACGTAACTGTATAAAAAATTGGAAGCAAAGTCGGAGACCATTTCATAGAAAAATCAGGCGTGCGACTATCGATTTCTCGCAATTTCCTCCCCTTTACTTATTTCATATCGCCAAGTAATCCCAAATCGAAATTGACGTTACTTTGACGCTCTTAAAGATAATTTGTGTCTACTTAGACGGCTTAAAGATTAATAAAAATATACTATGACGATACTAACACTTTTTAACTTTTCAACCATTTATTTTAACGTTAAAACAGCAGAAACGGAAATTTAAGACATTATCAGGGTAAAAAGTATCAAAGTAGGAGTTGTGTTTTTAGAATTGAAAATGAACCTATTTTGTTATTTTAGCTCGTACTATGTTGTAGAATTAAACTATCAAACTTCCAACTCGGGCTCTCTTCAGACCCTAAACGATCATATTCGTTTTCGTTCTAACGCGCGACCATCCCCCGACCATAATTTCTTTTCGTTTTTATGACCTGCCGAACTTTACAGCACGACATAACCGCGTCTAATTTGCTCCACTAGCGCAAGTCGTCGCGCAACTCGTTCAACCAGACCCAGACAGTCGTAAATTCGAGGGACACCGAGCCGAGACACGCATAAGCACAGGGAGAGACATGGACACCCCTTCCGCAGCCCCTGCTGGATCCTAATATGCCCCCGGGGGTTACGTTCGCGTGCGTACGCATCGGCATGCGAGCGAGATTACAGGGCCTGCTCGGGACTTACCTCGATCTAAATCAATCGCGAGGAGTGCCGAGTAGAGAAAGAAAAAGGGAGCAAAGAGAAAGAGAGCAAGAGAGATGGAAAAAAGACCCCCTCGGGCTCTCACCTGTGTACCCGCCTGTTCATCGGACCGAAGGTGAATGGCAAGACGGCACATGGCCGTTACTATCGTCTTCTTCTTGTTCTTCTTCATCTAACAGACTCGCGTATTAGCTAATTTCGATGTCAGACGTCAATCGTGTACGCGGCCGAGTAATCGGTCTCGCCGACGAAACGAGGGGAACGCGACAAACGCGCGTCGTGTCGAAAACGTTCTTAGTATCAACTGCGAAATGTTCACGCGACGAACGGAGATTTGAACGATGCTTCTCATCCACGGAGGGAAACACTGCCATTTTTGAACTTTCTAAACGTTCCAAACGTTTTTTTTTCTTCTATATTACGCTATCCCGGCGCGATTTTTCGTTTCGGAACCATCGGCAAATTTTATCTGCGCCCTATTGTGTTTTATTATTTAGGCCATGCCGGTATCTAGGAGGTACGTTCTTGCAGATGATAAGACGGAGCGCGGTGCATTTATTGAAAATTATTCCTCGCGTGCCAAGTTCCAAGGATCGAGGAGAGGGAGAGAGAAAGAGCGAAAGAGAAAAGTGCAAGAGAGAAAGAGAGAGAGAGAGAGAGAGAGCTAGAGAGGGAAAAAGATAAAACCAGACAATTCGACGGTCTCTCCTGAAAATTGCGACTGCAGGAGGCGAACGGCGTTTGCTTTGACGGGTGAAAACACTTTAGAGAGTAATATCTTCACAGTTCGGCCATCCGGTGTCCATGGCGAAGATTGCCGCGGCGGGCCTCGCCTCGGGCTCGAAAGGAACTTTCGGACCAGGGGGAATTTTTACAGTGAAGAGTATCTAGAAGGATGGCTCTCTCTTTCCCTCTCTCGCTCTCTCCAATTTCAAATTGTTACTCGCGTGCAACCGAAGCGCTAACGAACAGTAGGCAACGGCTGCAGCCGCAACATAGTTCTGGTAGCAACGCGAACAAGTTCCATTTACGTTATTCTTTTTGCTATATATATATCAATTTAGAAGAACTTTGTGTATTTCGAGAGACAAGCCAATATCAGCGGATGAAGCTCCTCAGAAGCAAAAGCAGAGGAGAACGTTAAAACGCACTCGGCTTGAGCCGAGCTAATCCTGACCGAAGCTCATCCCGAGTCGAAATTTTGGTTCTATGTTAACATGTTGAGTGCCACGCTGAATTCCTCACCAAGTGAGGTGAGCTCACCAAGCCCAAATTCTCGGTTAAATCAATGACATCTTTGGTTAGGTTTTCTGTTCGAGATATTCATCTAAATGCTTAATAAAGCTTAATCACCTCTGATAAAGCAAATGAAATCATCACCCATAAATGGGTGACAAGATCCTCGCGGAAGCTCACTTATCACCCAGATATAGGTAACATGGCAGTCAACGTCCATCTGCAGTTAAATAAGTTACATATTGGATTGATGCAAAAGTTCGTTTCGTTTCTTAATTAGAATGTATATTTATTCACTTTAAAATACAATGAATCACAAATATGAACTTTGCGCTTTGTTCGATGACCTATCGTCTCTTCGATAATTGTATGATTCCGCGCCCGTAGAAATTTTGGGATTTCTAAGCGAAGAACTGATTACAAAAATGGAACTTTTGCATCAATCCAATATAATTGATACATTATGACATCATTATGGGAGAAATAAACTGAGAGTAAAGATATAAATTACGGAATTTAGAAAAAAGCGAGATTAAATTGCAGATGGAATATTGACGCAATGAGAAATTATTGTTATCATTAAATATCATTACTGAGATAGTGAAATTGAAATAAAAATAATAATAATCAAATATCAAATAATTCTTAAACAAATGCTGCTTAGCACAGAAGCATCAGCACGGAGAAAACGGCAATAAGCGTCCACTTACAGCGTCAAGTCCAAGTAGTACAATGGCCTGTATAATGTCATATCTCGCGACTCCCCATTGATCCCTCAAGTTCGACGGTATTTGCAGGATTAATGCACGCCGAAAATTTCGTCTCCGAATACCCCTCGCGGCTCTCCATTGCTCTCCCGAGTTCGCCGAAATTCACCGAGTCAATGTGGAATCTCGGCATCACGGGGGAGATTTCGCGCGCGTGGAAAATATTGCGCACTTACATCCCTCCCGTCCACCAATTCAACCTCCATCACTAACGGTAACGCATTTTCGCTCTGCTCCGTTTACTTTTTATTGGACGGCGATTAGCGTGCGACGGTACGGCGGCGCGCGGACGTAAATATGTCCGGCGTTGATTACTCGAGAATGACGGACAAAGTAGCAATCATACGCACGGCTCGTCGGCGGAATGGAAAGGGCCGAATGTGGCCGAGAGCGCGTCGAATGAGTCGAAGTGCGGCGGCCGGCGTATTTAAAATCGCGGTTCATCCAATTTCGTCGTCGTCGGGAGCATTAATGCAAATAGCGAGCCGGCAACGAGAGCCCGCCGTGTTCCGCGCGTCCTCCGGACCGTATCCGGCAAAAAGAAATTGTTCGTGGCCTTAGGCGCGCGCGGGCAACGCGCACGCCGCCGGCGAACCGGGCGGTTTTCGCTCGCGCGTTTTCCGCCTTAATTAACGAGGTTTCTGTAACGAGCGGGGCCGCCGCTCGCCGCCGTTTATCTCGTCGTGGTCAGTTCAAAGCGGCCGTTATTACGCTGACTCGTCGTGCGTGAGCGACTCCACGGCGACTCGCCTAAGCGGAGTAACACGGTAAAACGGAACGGTCGAGATGTTAATTACGATTACGAGCCGGCGAGATAGGGAACTCGCTCGCTCGCTCGCTCGTTCGAGCGCGCGCACGCCCGCGAGGCTGCGCGCCGGTGCGTTTCGCGCCCCGGCGAACCTAATCGATGGAAATTTTATAGCCCGCCGCTCACACTGCCATTAATATCGATGATGTAGCTACTCGCACGTCTAATAACTAATCGCGCCGAGGTGATACACGCGATAACGGCGGGGCGGCATCTGAGCTCTCGCCGGTAGTTCGCGGCGTTTTAGATTTTCGTGGCGTCTCCCTGCCCTCTCGAGCACACGAGACGGCGTCGCGGCTCCTCGTGATTTACGCCAACGCGATAACGCGATGCGCGTATATGTTAATTACAGGAATAAATAGCGGATTCGCTCGTGCCCGCTAATACCGCTAATGGAAACCGCGCGTCCGTAAATCTCCCTACCTTCCCGCGCTGGATCGAACACTCGATGTTGCGGAATCGATCTTGTCGTCTTTCGAGATTTCTCCCTCATCGCTTCTTTTTCTCTGTTTTATAAGCGCTCTTTCACGTTATACGCGGCTAAATCTTGAAACAATCTCCTTCTTACAGTTGGGAACGTGCATTTAGAGACAATTTCTACTCTTTCTCGCTTGAACGAAGCAATTGAGTTTAGGATCATAACATCAATCACTTTTGCTTTATGGCAGGTGGAATGGCTGCTGCCTCGGTCTTCTGACTCTCTCTCTCTCTCTCACTCTCTGACATCTCGATATCGGTCGATCTTGTTGAATGTTATATTTTTTATTTTTCATTTTCTTTTAATTTTTTCTTTCATATAATTGCTAGCATATTTTATATATTTCAAAGCTAACTCTTTATAAAGCAATTATTTACCACATGAATTATTATCTACCCATCTTTATACGGCTATTATCGTAAGCCGAAAAAAAGCGTTAGATTCAAGTAAGCAATACTCTTTAGTAAATTTTTACTTAGATTAAATAAATTTTACTTGGATAATTTACTTAGGAAATATTTCACTTGATCGAAGAAATGTTACTTGTATGATCCAAGTAAAAATTTGCTAAGGAGTATTGAAGTAATGATTTACTTGAATCTGGCATTTTTTTCTGTGCGTGAAATTATATTTTTTCTTGAATGCGCTTAAGGAGATTGTATCTCAGAGTGCGCAATAACTCCCTCTTTCCCTTTTTCATTTTGGATTCGCGAGATCGTGAGGACGCGAGGAGGCAAGAGTCTCGAGGATAAAAACTCACCCTTTTGGATGCGGGATCTATGGGAGCCGGGGAGAAGGACCGGGACGGCCTCGGGCGGTTTGTCTCGGAGGAAGGCCGTCGGCATATGCGGCTCGCGTGCATCGGCGCGACCATAGGATCCACGAGGTAACAGGTGCAGATGCGGAGGAAGCCCGATCGTTAGCCCGACAGCCCGCGGTGCATGTGTGCCTATTATGATTTCTTTCGTAATTAGTCTCTCTCTCTCGCTCCCGTGTCTCGAGATACGTGTATTCGGGCGTACCTAACATTTGTTTCGTTGTATGCGCGCGGCTCCCGGTAACATGTGCTACCACCGTGGTCGTCCTCTGGTACGGCTAGCTGTCGATGGGCCCTCCTCGACTCTCTTACGAGCGAGGATACGGCGGCGGTTGACAACGCGACTTTCTGCGCCCCGCCTTCTCCGCGCGGAATGATCCTTCGAAGGAGAATGCGTCGTTTGAATAAATTTCAGCGGAAAAGTGGAGACGGACGCAACGATCATCGCGACAAGTTGAACAAACGAGCGATGCGCTAATCGGCGTTTCATCAATCATCGACGCTTCGCACAAATCATCTCGCGCTGTTGTCGCTCGTGTCACACGACGTTCCGACGTCGAAGCGCGCGTGTAAGTCCATCAGGGTGGAAATCATTCGGGCGTAACGTCTCGCCTCGCGAAACGTCCTGCATTCGTCCTGAAATCGTCTTAGCGGTGTCCCATATTCCGATCCATCTTGAAGCAAAGTTGCAGCTTCGCGCGCGACATAACGAGACAGCGTCGGGCTTACCTCGTCGTCGTGAATATTTCGACCGACCGATTGATCGATCGACGAGCGGTCGGTCGACGCGGCGGAGCTCCAAGATGGACCGGGTTCTTCGTCGTGTCTACCTTATGCGAGTATATACCTGCATATACATAGAGTTCGTGCACATGTATACACGCGCGTATACATATATACGTATGAAGCCAAATGTATGTATATACACTGGAGAAAGCGTCTTGGCGAGGGATTTCGCAGAGGGTTGGCTGTTTGCGCCTCTCGACAAATAAGGGGAAGTCGTTATCCCGTGGATGGGAGGAGTAATTAACTGCTTCTACCTCCTTTCTGTCCGCTTCACCTCCCTCCCAGCATCCCCCCTTTCCGGCTTCGGCTTCTACTCGAAGGAACAGACTTAAGGAGGCCCGCTTAGGCTTTCACGGGGTCGTGTCTTCATTATTCACGCTAATCTGCTTTCGCCTCGTGCTGCTGCCACCGCAAACCCTCCTTGGTGCTCTCTCGTCCTGTTTCTCTCTCTCTCTCTCTCTCTCCCTCCCTCTTTCTCGTTCTCACTCGCGTCTGTCTATCTCATAGAGGGAGAGAGAAAGAAAGTGTGCTTTGCGGAAATTATATTATATTATTATAGTAAACGCAAATTGTGAAACGAATGGCACGTGCTGGATGATGATACGCGTCCGGTGTCCTCGGACTTGATAAAATCGCACGAGATTTTACGCGGAAGTAAAGTTGATACCTGATCCTACCGGGCATTACACAATTTACTCAAACATTCTTCAAACAAAATATTAACATGTTTAAATGCGTTAACATTTTTTTAAAGAATTTTAAAATGAATTTTAACGCTCATACGATAACGGTTATCTCATGGACTAAATATCAACTTTATTTGTTATTGTTTGGAGCCAGATCTAAATTTCTTTACTGCGAACATTACAATCTAGCATGTTAACTACGTATAACATATGCACGCAGATTCAAATATTCCCAAATTAGTTTACAACATATAAAATAAAATATCGCGTGTGAGTATCGCAAAATGACGTATCGTTGAAAAATATTCGATCGTTTACAAAAAGTCGGAAAGCATCAAGTTGCTGGAATTCGAAAAATAAAAAGACAAGAGAAGCGCGCTCGTTAATTATCCGTTGTCCTGGTAGATCTGTAATGAATCTGTCGGGATATTAATCGATAACCCGGTAACCGGAACACGTGTAAGTGCAACCAACATCACCGTGTATATTTTACATTTTTACCGCGGACCACCAAGGTACACGGGCGCCCTGCGGTGCTCGCCAAATTATGATGAATTGTTTTCTCTATTAACAGTCTGTGCCGACAGAGGCGAGACGCGGGCACCCCGACCGAGATAATCTTCCACCAATTTCGACTTCCTCGATTGATCATGGCAGTTCAACGAACGGCTCATCCGAACGACCAGTCCGGAACGAACGAGCCAAATCATCTTTCTATCCGAAGGAACTTTCTCTTTATCACGCATTTAAAAATGACAATGTCGAACTTGGTTTAGCGATAGAAAATTGGTCTTTCTTCATTTCAATCTAATTTTGCCGCAAATTACTGCAGTAATCTATTAATAATTATAAACAGGACGAATGGAAGAATAAAGTAATAATGTCTACTCGTACAAACTCCATACTAGAAGAAACAATGTTTGAATCAACTACATAAGATTAACTATTAGAAAAATGATCAATTATACAAAATACAGTCGTAAATACAGTCTGCACCTTTGCATAGAGTTCGCTATGTATGCATGTTCGATATACTTCTGCTCGCTGGTCCATGCGACCATCCAACTGAAATAACAATTGTTCAAGACAAAGACTCCTGTTCCTTATATAATCGTACGAAGTAAAGGCATTTGTTTTATTGTTTGAATTAAGTTTGCATCGTATTATATTTGTCGTTGATATAGTATCACTGAGATATTGGTCTACACCCAGCAGTAATGTTATTGTAAAAATAGGCGTCAAGCACTTGGGATTAAACTATTTAATGTAGAAATGCCTCCAAGCTAAAGGGAATAGGAAACATGTGTACTTCTAAAATGAGGCAGACACATGGCTGAAAACGTAAGTGTTATGAAATACTATGTATTCCTGCTATGCAACACTTTCAGGGAAATTTCTGCCGCATGCCCTTTTTTACATTCTATTACAGCATCATACTCTTCACGATGTAAATGCACAATTTAAGTCAAGAACACACTGTACCAGTTTTTGTATTTTACTGCGGCAAATTGAGCAGCACATTTTGGCCTGGCGGTAGGTACGCCACTTGTCGCGACTTGGACAAGTTGTGCGCAATGTCTTCTGCAGCTTCGATTCTCCTGAGCTCGACGAGACCTTCTCCCGCCTCAGCGAGAGACTTTGCTAACAAACTCGCAGCCTGTGCATCACCCTCAGCGCTGATAACAGCTGCTTTCTTCTGTTGCTCAGCCTTTTCTACCAGGAAACGAGCCTTCTCAGCTTCTTGCTGCGCCACTTGCTTCAATTCCACAGCTTGAGTAAACTCTTTACCAAATGTCAAGTGTGTCTGAAAGAATTTCAAAATTAATTATCAAAGTGTACGCAAGCCATTTGAAATCTACTCGAACATTAACACGAGTGTAATATCAATGTACTTACGATAGAGATATCATCTAGAATGAGGCCGAACTGCGAAGCTCTGTCCATAAGGTCTTCGCTGACCTTTTGAGACACAACCTCTCTTTGAGTGATTAATTCACCAGCATCAAATTGTGCGACAACAGCTTTCAGTACTTCAGTAGTGATAGATGGCAGTACCCTTTCATCATAGTCCACACCAAGGATTGTGTATATCTTAGGTAACGAGTCGGGTACAGGTCTGAAGAGAATACGGAGAGTAATATTTACATTTTGCAAATCTTTGCTTCCTGTAATGACCGGGACATTTCGTGGCCGTGAACGGATGTCGAAGATAATTGGTTTCTGCACCCAAGGAATGAAAAAGTGTGTTCCCTCTCCAACCACGAGATTTTTTATGCCCGCAAATCTGTCAAATATAACAGCTCTATGCCCTCCATCGACTGTAAACCAAGATGACAGTATTAATTTAGGGAAATACAATGTAAAACAGGCCATATATAGATCATATACAGAAAAGGTTTCGGACTTACCGTTGTATAGTGCAGAGTTAAGAACACCACCTGCGAGAGCTACACCTAGACCAAGCTGGCCTATTCGGTTAAAGAATTGGGCTGCCATGTTGAAATGTGTGCTAGCTGCAAAACGCAAAATGTATGTTAAGTGATACAATAGATGATGTAATTCGATACAACAGTGTTACAATTACTTGCTAATGGTCGTGACACTGTTCTAACCTAAAACTTAGTAGCGAATTGCATCTAATGCACGGGATCTCAAGTGCAACTAAATAATATGTATATGTTAACAATTACAAACGCTCTACTACTGCATATTATATTTTTTTTCTAAGCGATAATAAAGTACAGGTCAACCGGTCGATTTGGAAATTTATTTCGCCGATTTCACATTTTCAATGCCGTTCACATTTTCGCATTACATATTGTCATGAGACGAAGCTACGGCTAACGGTTATTGTGCTTTCTAGTAATGGTACAGTCGGCACTTACGTAATATATCGTGGCTTCAGGATTGAAACTGGAATCTTTTTCACCTCGTGCGGCGTTCACGCGGCGACTACGATGATAAGGAGAAAATGGCTACCACAATAATTCGAAAATGGAGCAGATGAAGGCGCCACGGCGGCCAGTGGAACTTCGCGCGGCCATTTTAAAAATCTGGCAACGGTCGGCGACTCACAAAGATGCGTTCAAAGACGCGCAATTGCATTATATCGCAGAT
This sequence comes from Dinoponera quadriceps, assembly GCF_001313825.1. Lineage (NCBI taxonomy): Eukaryota > Metazoa > Arthropoda > Insecta > Hymenoptera > Formicidae > Dinoponera > Dinoponera quadriceps. The sequence goes on along the minus strand of NW_014557982.1, from coordinate 372,673 downwards.
AAGCGAATGTATCGCACATTGTTGTAATCGTATTCGTACTTATTGAATTCAAGGTGCAATTATTAAAATATCGCAAAATTGAGATCAATGTCGCCTCGAGTATGTGAGCAAATTTATACTTCGCTCAATAAGATACTCGTTGGGTATCAGCTGAATTTTATATTTGTGCTATTAGGTCAAATTCGTGAAAGGTCATTGCTGAAAATATTATATGGCAGAAACCAACTTTGTTGACGTTGCAATTATAATGTGATGAAAAAGAAAAAAAAGCAGACGCCCCCGGGTGGGCTCGAACCACCAACCTTTCGGTTAACAGCCGAACGCGCTAGCCGATTGCGCCACGGAGGCAACTCGATGGTGGCATGATTTTCTATACTGACATTCGTAACAAAGTATAAAAAATTTTTCTCAAATAATCAACATTTATTTATGGTATTTTGACATCCCCCGACAAATTGTTTTAACGTGTGACGTTAAATATATGAAAATATTCCTCCGATATGAAAAATATTGATTAACAATATCTTTAATTTGATTGATACATTGACAGTTCCACAGTCTCGATAAATATTAAAAAGACGAGATAAATATTGTTTTGATGTTACAATGACATAATACTTTGCATATGAACCCGTTATCTCATCGAGTCCCGCAATGTAATTTTTGCGGAACTATTAAATAGCGTTTTATACGTGTATCAGCGAGCTGTGTCACATTAATGATTGCGGAAAAATGACTCTCTCTCTCTCTCTTCCTCTCAGTACTAGTTTCAGGCAACTCTATGATACGTCCCCAATTAACAATACAAATAATAGGACGAAAAGAACTATAAGATGTAGACTAAAAAAAATACGTACTGCCGAAACAATATCACTTTGTCAAAAATAGGCTATTCTATAACGAAGAAAGGCCTCGCGAGCGCATTCCCGGGCCGTCAAGACTCGAAAAAAGACTCGACGTGTGTCGACAAATGTCGATATTCGCGGTAATGCAGCGACGTATCGACGAGGTTTCGCAACGACGATATTTCGTTACGACTTTCGTTATTTATGCATGAAAAAAATAATAACCGAGCAAGCGGCCGTTATCGAGGATATCCCGAAACGTCTTGCGGGTCGAAGAGGTGCGCGAAAAGCAAATGCACGTGCGTAACTTGAAAAATAAAGGTTTATTGTGCGTAAGTTTCTCTTTCTGCTTCTTCGACATCGCCATTTGGCTGCGTTTCGAATCATCTGACAAAGGTGAGAGTTACGTCGGCAAGTCTAGAAAAGTAGTGGCATTCGTTGGACTTGGCTCTAAACGGGAGGAACGAAGGCCCCCGTGTGGATTCAAATAACGTTAGAATTTAAAGATGTGCGGTGTAGATCTTGGGCATCCTCTCTTTGTGTGTGTCGTCCATGTGTCCGCACACGCCGGTCACGCGACCCTGCAACACGGTCTCCACCATCACGCTTACGCTGTTGGGGGTCCACAGTACCATCACTGGCACGCATTGCGACTGGACTACGAGGTGCTCGTTGTGCATGGTGACCCTATGAAGAAATACGCCTTGTTAGGACGAAACCATAGTGTTTTTAAAAGATCGGAAAAATCCGCTTTCTTTTCCAATTTTCCGGCTGTTCCTTTCGGTTTCTTTCCGCAAATGTTTGGAAAAATTGGGGGGGGGGGGACGGATTTTTCGAACTCTCCACGGATTTTTTCGGTTTCTTTCCGAGCAAAAATTGAAGAGGCGGTTCTTTCTTTTAAACTATAGATAAAACCGTTCGAACTGGCCGACCGGTAGATCGATGGACCATTCGCGAGACACTTACTTGAACGCGTAAGATTTCGGCTCGTCCTCGGGCACCATCACCCCCTTCTCGTGCTGGTCGATCACGTTTCCGTCGACGGTAACAATGTGATTAGGACCGGTCGGCGTGATCTCCATCTCGTGGCCGGCGATGTAGATCTTCACGGCGATCATGTTACCTTGCACGGCCTTCGCGAAGATAGCGTACGTCTGGTCGACGTGATCGCCGGACACGAGGGTCCATTGCTCGGGCACTGTGAATGGAATCACTCCGCTGTCCAAGGTGATCAAGACCTGCGGGTAGACGGTACAGATCTCTGCGGGCAGAAGAGAAGCACAAGCTCGGTTAAGCCGCGTGAACCGTCGCTCATCTTTTCGATAATCAGAGATTCTCTATGAAGAAAAATGTCTGATCACAGGCGATCGAATATAAGCGAGATTTTCTATAGAACAATAAGACGGTCTCTTTTTCTCTCGCATAAAGTCTCACTTTCAATAAAAAAAGAATCTCCGATTATATAGAATATATACGAAATGTGTGAAGAATGTTCTTCGAGACGAAGAACAGAAGGGAAATAATACCTAAGATTTAATTTATGACTCTCGAAATAACCATTGGGTGTTAAAGAGGAAACCGTTTACACCCGGTGCGCCACCGGGGACGACTTACTGGAATTTCCCTGCGTTATTTTGTCCAAAACGCCCGTGGAGAAGTGGGTGTTGTCCATGACGGTGTGCCATCCTGAATGCGGCGTCGTTTTTCCCATGACCATGCCTTCGAAGAGGCGTTGATGCGTGGGAATTTCAAGGTATTCGTATCCCTTGACCGGAGTGATGACGGTTACATTGATGTGCTTCAGGTCGGAGGGGAGCTCGATCATGAACTTCGCGTTGCCGCTTTCGACGCGTTCGGTAAGGTATTTCACGTGCGACAAGTACATAGCGCGGATATAATCGTCGATCCTGGCGAGATGCGTGTACAGGTACACAGGCAACTGAAAGCCACCGAGTTATTTCCGCGATATACACGTGAACGTTGACGCAATAAATTCATGTAATAACGAACGTATATATACACCGAGATTCGTCAGCCATCTTTTTCCTCGTTTTTACCTTCTTGTAGGATACGTTGACGGTATACTTCCTCATGGTTGTGTACAGCACGGTCTCACGGATGCAGTCGGGAGTCTTGGGAATGTGATTTTCCTTCTCTACGAAGTGTGGGTTCGCTATGTCCTTGATGCAATCTCCGTGCACAGTGTCGCGCGCCATTTGGCTCTTCTGTTCCTCCGTCATCTCGCCTTTCACCGCCAAGGTGATCAGCATCTCGTCGCGGACGCATTTGTCTTCATCCGTGTAACCTGCGGTGATGGTCATTTTCGAGTTGGTCTCCACCTTGCTGTTCGTGTTTTTCGGGTGGTAGACTTCCGTCTCCGAATAATTCTTCTGGGCGTCTAAGCAGATCTAGAAAGTAGAGATCGTGTTCGTGATACCCTACCGTTGATCGATTCGGTCGATCGTAAAATTATCGTAATTAAGCCGAAATGATCAGGCGCACCTTGAGCTTCTTCTCCCCCGGCGTTATTCGCGTCAATTGAACCTTGACATTGTTGGACATGTGTCCTTGAGACAGGTCGACATTCACGTTCACGTCCCATGAGCGTACGGACTCGTTCGTGGAAGCCGCTTTAGCATCGAGGGTGCCGCGAATGTTGATCTTGTTCCCGTTAAGAACGTGCATCTTCTCGTGAACGCGATCGAGGTCTTCCATGTTGACTCGTACGTTCAGGTCGACCTACAGAGGAAGGATCATAGGGGAGTTAAGGAAATGGAGATTCTTTCTCTCCGATCTTCGGGAGCCTTCGAGTACTCACATGCGATGTAGGATAGATGATGCTGGGCTCCATCTTTATCATACGTCCGCAGCTTCCCATTTCCGGCGAGATGTAGTCGTAGACCAGTTTCTGGTTGAGGCCCATGAAATATTGCCATATTTTCGAGCCCCTGTCGAGCAAATTAAAATGTGATAATTACACACGCACGATCAATTATTTATTTGAACACGCAGAATATGAAATATGATACGAGTAGGCTGGACGAATTTCTTCCGGGTCCATTAGAGCTTTTACCTTTACGATGGCCCACCCCAATCGTTCAAAATTGAACGAACAATTCGTTATATCCGGATTGTATTTCAATTTACGACAAATCAGATTGATTCTAAAGTTCTTCCCATAACTGACGTTGGTTTTAGCAAAACGGTTTTTTAAATAGAAATATGTCGACAAATAGGATGTGTATTCCATAGGAGAAGACTTTACGGAGTCAACCTATTAGAGTCAAAGAGAAAGACCAAATCGATCATTATCGATACAAGCGGAATGTCACAGCTCGGTACTGGCGACTTACCAGGTGTTCTTGTTCTCCGGAGAAAGCGCGCGCCACCATTCTTCGGTGTCGGTGACCGGCGTGACCTTGCTGTCGCAGTCGAAGATCGATGTGCTGTACCTGAGACCGAAGTCCTTGGAGTCCACGGCGGAGATGTAGTTCTTCTTTTCACCGGTGGTGACGACCGTGTGATGCTGGCAGGTGGTGCAGCATTCCTTGAGCACGTCTTGCTCGTCGTCGGTGATAGTCACTAGGTTCTTGGCGTGGAATCGCATTCCGCTGTGGGACAGCTTGGTGGCCGGTAATCTCGGCATGCTGATCTTGACACTCTTGGCCTCATGGTTGTAACCGAGGTACATCTCCACCGGTAACGCAACGTCCTCGGTCGTGGCTCTGCGTATCGAGTGCCAAACGTCGACGATCGGGTTGTAGACCGACATGGCGTACTCGCCGTGTGTCCACTTGCGCGTGTCGACCTCGATCTTCGTGTTCACGGACGGGCCGTCGATGCGAACGTTGTTCAACCTCAACGACATCAGGAGCGGTATCTTGGTGCTGAGGACCGCCTGCAGACCCATATCGGTGGGTACTTGCATCTCGTAGAAGTAGTGATACGTGATGTCTTGGAAGTTGCCGACAGAATGAGTCACGACGCGATACAGTTCCTGGGTCATCTTGTTGATTTGAGTGTGGTCGTAGTGCTCGGCGAAGACCACACGACCGTGCTGGGTGATGCAGATGTCGACGTGGATGTTTTTCTTAGTCGGCATGTCATGCGCGGCGCGGCTCAGGATATTCTGTACGTTCTTGTTGGAGAGATGCTCGATTTTCGTGCCCATCAGCTCTTTCTTCACGATCTTCATGATCTCGTCCATGCCGTAGACGCTCCAGTAAATCTAGAAGGAATCCGTCAAAGTGCAATGCTACCTACTTACGCCATTCTTTCCGTGTTCTGCATAAAGATTTGATTATATACCCATATAAAAAGAGAAATTGAATATTTCTACTTCAATTCAATTTAACAACGTTTTATGTACTTATATATCACGTAATTTGATATATTTCTATTTCTAATTAAACATAAAATTATAAATATAAAGATAAAAATACATTGCACACTTTTGTGGGTGTCGTTGATATTTCGTGTGCCGAAAGTTTCACGTTAAAAGTGTACTTTCAATACTCACGCCAATCTTGTCGGTGGGTCTGCGAGCGATCGATGTGTAAAGTTCGACATATCCGGCGTGCGGCAATCCAGTCAACTCTTCCAAGATCAACGCGTTATTCCAAGATACGCCGTGTTCATATACAGGGTCGACATAATCGTAGAAATGCTTGGACGACAGTTGGGTGGTAATCGGCCTGATTCTCGTATAACGTATGAACTTCCTGGCCATTTCGCGAATCGGCCTGAGACAAGGGTCCACGGAATTGGCGAGACCCTTCAGCGTGGTGAGGTGGTAGTTGTACAGATGATTGTTCTGTTCGTAGACCATGAGCCAGTAGATGTTCATCAGTCGTTGCGTGTTCGGCAGCTGGCTCATCAAAACGTCATAGGCCGTGATCCTGATGGAGAGCGCTTGGGTGGTATCAGCAAGGATAGGCCACAGCAGAATGTGGGTGTACTCGACCTTGTTGGCGACGGCCTTCTTGATGGCCCAGATGGCCTGTACACGAATGTGATGCGGGTGTTCGGACACCATAATCTCGCCCTTGATGATTGGCTCCAAGAGCTTCTCGATGTTGCCCACTTGGACGTTCTTGATCGCCATTAGATAGACTATCTTCATATCGTACGACTGGTCGTCTGGAACATCCCGAAAATCGGGAAACGGTTAAGCCGACCCAGGACAAACTGACTGAATCGGTAAGATTCGCTTTAGGAAGGTAAATCCTAAGCGAATCCCGGAACTTCATAATCCATTTGGAGTTCCATTCGACTTACTCTTGACATGGTCGAAGAAACGATGAAGATATCTGTTGAGCAGAGGGTTGACAGTTTCGTTGGATTGGTGCACGAACGTTTTATAAATCAAGGTGGAGAAGCAGAGGATGCTGGCCTTGTGGACTTGCGGCGACACGACGTTGCCCAATTTCAGCAGGTCTTCCATCTCCAAGAGCAGTCTCTCGGACGGCACCTTAACGTGCATCGGCAGTTTCGTCAGCATCGCCATGGCGGTATTATCGGTCACCTTGTGCTTGCGGACGACGTTTCGCGTGAAGTGGCAGGCGGCGGTGGTGCCCACAGTCGGGATCATTTGCAAGAAGATGTTCCTTTGAAATCATAACGAATCGTTAATTCAACTTGGCCAACGTTAATAGTCGACTTTGTCGGTTTACGGAACGATCGCACTCACTTCATCGTGATTTCCTTAGGTGTCTTCGGGTCTTGAATGGCGTTGAAGACCTGCTCCAACGAACCCAGATCCATGTAGCTCATGGTGTGCTGCAGTCGGTTGATAGTTTGCCCATGCTTCCAGTCGGGCTCTTTGGCCTCCAAGTGGTTCTCGTCGAGGTAATCGGCAGCTTCGGCCAATATCTTCTTGAGTTTCGGGATGAGCACGTCCAATTTGACGATGTGCCGGCCGTGAGTGAGATCCTCCGCGGCATGGATAGCGTAATTTCCCACGGGCTTGTTGAAGGTGATGTCGCGCACCAGAGGCACGTTCTGGAAGTTCACGACTGGCAAATGGATCTCGGTCGACGGCACTACGTTGTCCAAGCTCAAGGTAGTGCTAAAGTAAAGAAGTGAACAGGATAGCATCACGGTATGAAATCTGTGCAAGCATCTGTGAAATCTTATGGAGTATACGATCATCATCGAGGTCATACTTGGTCATGAGATAGTGAGCTTCAGATCGAGCGTTGTAGGGGAAGTAACTGATGACCGAGTGGGCGACCATGTTCCTGATGAAAATTCCATTCTCATGTGATTCGATCTCGAAGACTCTTTTGGCGGAGGTGGTCATGTCGTCCTATCGATAAGCAAAGTACTGTTGATCGAGAGATACGATTCGAGCGCGGAAAGATATAAAACGTGAAACACGAGAAGCCTAATCTCGAGATGGCGCGATCGAAATTTACCACCGACTCCACGTGACATTTCTCGCAATCGGTGAGATCGAAGACGCGCTGGACGAAGTGGCTACAGTTCTTGACATCGTGCAGCTTCGTGACGACGAAGACGTTGCTGGTCTCCGACCGCTCCGGGACTTTCGGCTGAACGTTGTAGGCGACGTGGCAGGTGCCATGGATGGTGTTCTAGTGGTAACAACCAAAGAGAACATTAGAAATGTTTCGTTGGATGTTCCCATCAGTCGTTACCTACCTCAGTCTTGACGAAAGCGTGCGACGACTTTATCGGGGTCGGCAGGTGGGACAGGTCTAGCTGCATCATCGAGGCGATACCCTGCTTGATGTTCCGCGACCAACCGCTCTCGGTTTCCGACACTTTGATGCCCACGAACTGAATTGAATCGACGATCAAATGACAAATATTCCTCGCGCAAGCGATTCTTAGTTCTCGTGATCTGGTTCATCGTGTCTTTACCTTGCCGGTCTCGTCGTAGACGATCAAGAACGGCTCTTGGATCTGTTGCGCGGCTTCCCCGAGCTCGCGAACCATCTCGACCGGTTGATGACGCACGACCCCATTGTGCATGCCGTATTTCACGTCTTGAAATTTGACGTAGTAGGCATGATTCAAAGTCGGGTCGCTGACGTCCTTCTTTACGTGAAGCTGTCCGCTGAGAGCGAATTGCGAGTTGTATTGTGCCGGCTCGATAAGCCCGGCTTTCACGTAGGCATAGTAGTTGTAAATCACCGTTTTTTCAACGGGGTAGTGCACTGGAACGGAAGATTTTCGCGTGTGACGACCGACAGACTGATCTGAACCCCGCGGAGTAATATTTACGTTTATGCTCCTCGATATGTTAATTATTTATCAATCACGGCAAACGGCATTCCGTCGATTGCCACACGGAGACAAATATTTCGTTGGCACAGCAACATTTGTCAGTTATTATAGTAGCGACTAAAAAATTTATTACATGGAAAAAATTATCTTGCTGTTGAGGCCAAACGTCGTTACGACAGTGATAAAGCTTATCATAACATAATTAAAATTTTAGTATAATCAATTTATTTTGTTGTCCGTATATCCAGCAAATAGCAATTAATATTCTTAACAAATCTTTTTGCCGTCCACGTAATAACTGATGAATTTACCGTGCCGGTAAAAAGTGGTTCTCCGTAAAAGTATTACGAATCGCGCGGGATGTCAGCTGAATTTATACATTCGATTGATTTCAAGAACTTTATATTCTGTCACATTACCGCATTACATGCAATCACGCAACGGATGTCCGATCCGCGGCGCAGTAGATTGATGAGCAGAATTGATTAAAGGCCCCTTCAGAAAAACGATCTTAATATTTCCGGCCTTGACATACGCATTGATTTTCCGGAAGAGAGAGAAACGCGTCGCGTATAACATAAAGTGATAAAATAAAATCTCCCGATGCTTATAAATGACGTAGCTTCTAAGAGAAAGATTCGAGTGAAAAATCGAATAACAAAATCGCAAAATCCCTCCCGATGTTTCATAAAATTTAAACGAGACACAACTCACCCGGCACCGCATACACGGCCGTTAGGCACAGGAGCAACACTGAAAACATAATTTATATAATGCGTTAGGTAAAAATACGTAATACATATGTAAAAAAATTAAAAATGTAAAGAGTAAAATAAATAAAGCTGAGAAACTTGCGAGGAAACTCATTTTGACAGTCGGCTGTCAACGTTCGTAAGAGTACTCTCCGCGATCCTCTTTCTTTCCTGCGGAAAAAACCGAGAGAGAGAGAGAGAGAGAGAGCAAATTATTACACCGTTCGGCACGTTTCGCAAGAATTTTAAGATCGAGGATCAAGAAGAATCGCGAACGGGCACTTTCCGTCATCGGGAAGACCGGGTCCGAGTGACTTACCGTTAAGGGCATTCATCATAGCGTGACCCCTGAAGCAAGACTGGTGGCGTTCGCAAGCCACTGCGGCTTTTATAGGATGAAGCTCTCGTAATTGTCGTCAAAAGGCAAAAATGTAGACAAGAGCCCGATAACCCCGAAAAGCAAGTATGTTACACACCAGAGGAAGAGCGAAAGAGAGAGAGAGAGAGAGCGAGAGAGGGCGAGAGGGAGAGAGAAAGTAAGACTACTCGGTATAATCAAAAGAGATAACCCCTTTCGGGCATCGGGTGTCGACGCGACGCTGTCGCGCTTTTTAACGTTTACCAACGCACGCGCGCATTTTATTGAAAATAATTGTCCGTATCCGACGGAGCGCGTCGCTGGTACTGCGGAGGACAATCACGCGCGGGCGCTTCACCGCACCGTTCCTCCGCGCTGTTTCGTGGAAAAATTTCGCGTCTTTTCAACGATCCTTCGTGATTTGTCTCCTCAGGCGAGACACGCGTCCGTCTATTTTCCAAATCTTATCTGCGTTCGGCACGCACATACACCATGCATAGCCGCTCTCCGTGATTCATATGTACCGGAAGAGCTCGAGTGTCGAGCGTTCCTCAGATGCGACTGCGATCTGGAGAGCGTCGCATCGGCGATCATGAGATAATCACACGGGCCTGTACCGCCGGATGAGAGGCGTTTTGCAAAGAGAACGTCACTCGACTTCGCGAGGATACTGATGAGGCGTGAATAGCCCGGATGAAAGCGAAGAAGAGATTGCGAGAGAGAAAAGAAAGAGAGAATGAGAGGGAGAGACAGAATGGGAGAAAAGGGACGGAGAAAACGATGTTTATCAACGACGATGCGAATACATAAGCGAGCGTTTATTAATCTTAGACGTTGAGTTATTATTAGGAAAGAAACGTAATAGCAACGTCACATAGATGCGTAAAACAGGCGTTGAAACTGTCGCTGTTTGGTCGCCGGGCGAGAAGAGCGAGAAGATTCGCGGAAAGGCGTTGGATTTCGCGTCGCGGTGGATAATCGCGATCCGGTGAATTTTTCGTTTATCACCGGTTATCGGAGTACAAACACATCGTCCTGCAACTCGACATTCTTTGTTGCAGCCGGCTGCTTTCTTCACGTCTAAATAATACGGACGTGTGCGCGAACACGCACGGGGAGAAATCATTTTGCCGTTGCATCGGAACCGCGTCGTTGCTCCTGCATATTCGTCGTGGCAGCGGTAAAATTTAGTTGACACAACCGAATCAACGAATTATTCGTAATTAAAGCAGAAACAGTTTTCTCGCCAGAATAGAAGATATATTGCCTAGCGATTTTGTCTTTAGGACACGTTAATTTGCTGTCAGAACAAAATAGTGTTTTCCTACAGTTACCAATTGTTTTCCCGGTAAAATAATTCGTAGATTCAGCAAAATAATCCAGCGAAGAACGATTGGTATTTTTATGCAACTTAACAACCTTGTTTTCGGTGTCCATATAATAATTGACAGACTTTGTTGCAACAACATAAAATTTTCCGTGTCAGCAAATTATTTCTGTCCTCCGCGATAATCGCACGAACGAGTGCGAGCGCGAGGGTCAACAACTTTTCTTCTCGTGCGAGCGATCAAATAAATTGAATAATCATCGGCGAGGCTTGATAATGCGAGGAAAACCGAAAACCGAAAAACGATCGCGCGTGTTTACCGATGATTTCGCGCAATCGCGACGATTTTGCGCTGAAATTTATCTGTCGTTTCACGATGCGCTCTAGCCAGTCATCGTTGCGGAGAAAGGCAAAGAGATCGTGTCCTCAGATCCGGCGTAAAATGACACGGCGAAGGAGAAACGAGAAATAATCATGTTCGGTTGATGAAAAAGTTCGTTTCTTTAATTGGAATGCGCACTTTTTAATCAGAATGTATACATATATAACATTTATTTATTTAAAAATACGTTCAATCAATTAAATGTGCGCCGTTTTGTCCGACAACCTGTCATCTTTCCGGTAGTTCCGTGATCCTGCGCCCGTAAGTATTCCAGGATTTCCGAACGAAGAAAAGAACGGAACGAATTTTTTTGCATCAACTCAATGATCGGTCGATAAGAGCCGAACGCTAATTTGGCTGAGTGGGTGTGCGCACGGAGAAAAGTAACTTTACCGTTGTAGCGAAACTAAAATTCTGCTGAGTGAATTTGCCCTTAGGACACCTTAGGTATTTACCTAACATTTATCAATTTGTCCTTGCGGTAAAATAATTTGCAGATTCAGCAAAATAATCCGGCGATTAGCAAGTTATTACTAACAAATCGTTTTACTTATCACGATTGCTAATAACCGATAAGTTTCGTAGCGACAGCGTAAAATTTGCTACGGCAGCGAACAATTTTCTTCTCCGTGTGCTTTACAAATGAATAAAATGAGATAAAATTTGGCGAGTTCTTTGATGAAGAAAAGATTAAATCAAATTTCGAGGATCCTTTGATCAAAGTTAGCAGGCGACGCGGCGTCACGCCTCGTTACATTAATCCTCCTCGATCCACCTTTCTCCCTCAAGCTCATTCTTACCCGCCGTGCTACCGTTTACACAACGCGCGCGTATAATCGCGCCATTAGTGAATAAAAGCAATCGAAAGCGGCGCGATGATTCCGGCGCGGATGCTATTATTGTGATGCATGATTTACTGTTTTAATTACCCAGTGCTCGCGCACGGAGAGGTATCGGTATTCGCGCGATTAACAATATCGTCCACCGGGCGATTACAATGTAGATGGTCACACTTGCCGATTTGTTGCATCACACACGTAAGATTCCGCGCGGGACGCAGAATCGTGGCGGGTCTTCTCGCGTGACCGATCGGAATTAACGTTATCAGATCACGAAGCGCGCGACGTGTCGCGTTGACATCAAGATCGCAGTTCTGGCTAATAGTACCGGATGTTAGTTTCGCGCGCAACCGAGGCTACCCGACTGTAATGATACATCGCTGAGGCGAGTGTTGCAAACTGAAATACGTGCGTTATTTTCGACCGCGAGAATCACCTTTGATAAATTGAACGGGTATCGAGCGTTAACATTATAGGTCAGAGAACAAGTTATAACATGAAGACAAAACAACGACACACGCTCGTCGTGCTCGATTAAAAATTGATAATACATTTACGCGCGCGTACACACACATGCGCAAAGTCAATAATCCTGATTAGAGTTATTTCAGGTTTGGTTATTATTAAATGTCCCGGTATTTTGCCTAAAAATTTCAATGTGAACGCGAGTGGATAATTATGGTCCAGCGAAATGGCAATGCAAAGTTTTAAGTAACTTTTCATGGAGGCACGTACGGGTGAGGTGAGCGAAGTGCTCGGTCAAACGGGAGCGACTGTTTGCGGTTCCAATAACTGTCTGCATAATACATTCCGGATAGAGTTTCACGAAGAAAAGAAACTGAATATTTTGCACTGCTAAATAATCGAAACGTTTCGTATAAAAACTAATATTCCTCATTCATTTGTTACGTCGTAGTTTTTGTTGCCTAATCGATTTTTATCTTTAAAGAACCTTTTCAAAAAATATCTTAAGATCAGCCACAATTGTATAAGGAAATCAAGTAGCGCTTTTCCTTGTTTTCTTCTTTTCCTTCAGAGTGATACGTTCTCAGCGAAGGAGAAATTCGAGGAAGACAACAAGGAAAAAACATCGAAGAAAATAGTGAAGGGAAAGTCGATAACTTTTATTGTATCGACATACGATAAGTTAAATCTCGTTTAAAAAGTAATTCTTCAGCTTCTCCAGCGCTTGGCTGCGATGAGAGATCTTGTTCTTCTCCTCCTTCGGCAACTCCGCGTAGGTCTTGTCCATGTCCAACGGCTGGAAGCACGGGTCCCAGCCGAAGTCCCTGGGACCTCGTGGACTCACGATGTTGCCCTGGGTCCGACCTTGGAATAGGAGAACCGTAGCGTCAGCCTCGCCGGAGCAATAGGCGAACGTGCATACCGCCTCCGCCGATTTATCTTGCCATCCGTCCAACATTTTGTGAAGACCTTCGGGGCCCAATTTCTCGAGGAACCATTTGATGTACGGCCCCGGAAGACCCTTGAGCGCGTTGAAGCAGAGACATGTGTCCTCAATAATCACCGGACCCTTCACGATTTTCACTGCGGCTCGACATTTGTCCCGACATATGTTCTCTATTTCGCCCTGATATTCCGGTAGGTCAATCTTCCTGCTCGTGATCTGATGAGGAAAGTTCTTGCCCAATATGGCGATGAATTCCTCCAGCTTCTTCGCGTTACCCGTCACGAACACTATAGGCTTGGACATAATTTCCTGTCTCGCTCTTCCCTCTTTTCCTTTCCTTCTCTTTACCTGCAACAAAAAGGAAACGCTTTCTTTGACCCAGAATATGTCAAAGGTGACGTATATCGTTTCATCGCGCAAACTTGCCGGTCAGTCTGCGTAACTGGGAAAACTCGTTTTCACGCGACCGATAGATGTAACTGCGATGTTAGCTTATCACAAAGATAATAAAAATAATTAACACCCTCGTGCTCTTTGTAACTCGAAGTGTGAAAAATTATTCTGTAATTGGGAAGTCCATGATAAGAAGAGGATTTATTTATTATAATATTGTTATGTCGGGCCGCGGCTCTCCAAACAACACATATGTCACAAAACGCCTCAAAGACATCTTTTAGATGTCTTATCGTCTAAAAGATGTCTTTACGACGTCTCAAAGCGTCTTAAATATCTTAAATATCTTAAATAGATAACTATTCTTAATTTATTAATCTCTGGCAGCGAAGACACGCGATTAAATGTCATGATATTATAAAAAGTTAACGTTTTCATTCTACTGGCTGTATTGAGCCCGTAAATCAATTCGTTGCTTCCTTTTCGCAAAATTAAAAAAATGTCAAGTATGTATGTTGCGTGTATAGACGTTACTTTCAGTATTTTTAAAAACCAAGTCTACTAATCTTTAATTTTAATTCCGCTCATTTTTATCGTCATATTTATATTTGTATTCAGCGCATCAGAATGACCAAAAAGGTATCCGTTTCTATTTCCAGAATATTTTCCGTGTTACCTAATATGCAATAAATAACATGCATTTTCCTTGTACCTATTTCTTCAGTTTCGCGCATTTTTAGTTACCGTCAAGTTGGCAACATTCGGGTTATCATCACTTGAGAAAGTCGTACTTGTGTGTTTGTGTGTTGGAAGCGTGACGAATAGCGCGAAATAGAGGGCTCTTCTTGTCCGCCTCAGTCAATAGCAAAGAACAGAGTGGTCTAGTAGCGACGCACACAGTGGATTCCGATATGATTAGATTTCTGTTGTGATATATTGTGTTTCGTAAGAATGAAAACATGAGATTTTCCGAATAACAGAATATTATCAGATATACCTTTGATACTCGTTAACAATGTAATAACCCTTGCGAATAAATTGCACTAAAACTCGCGAATGCTCCTAACCAACAAAACTCCTAATCACTCCTAACCAACAAAATTGAAACGACAATGCCGACAACATTGATTCTTAGTCATGATTGCCAATTTCACTCTGCTAAATCGGAATAGCTATATTTGTTACATTTACTAGAGACCTATTTACTAGGGAACGACAGTAGCGACTTACGGTAGAAATTTTGTAACTACACTCTGACATATTATTCTAGGCTGCGTTCGGAAACGTCACACTGAGGATTGAGTACCTTTTAATTGATCGATCAGGACAAAAAACTAAAATTTTTTTACCACGATTAGTTAATTTTCCCTAAGAGTTGCAACTGCAAAACTCAAAACTGATAATTGTTAATCAATCATTACGTCGACTTATGAGTTCTTGAATTGTTGTTGGCGATACTTAGATCGGTGTTCATAGTCAAATCTTACATTTAAGACCGTCTTGAGTTTATCTTCAGATGCTCTACGGTCCATTTCATTGGCTACACAACATCTGAAGATATATTTAAGACGGTCTTATTATAAGATCTGACTATAAATATTGGCTTCAAGTTTAATCGACCAATTAGCTTAAGTGGAGTTAGTGAGACCGGCTCAGATTGGCTCATCTCTCTCTAGAGGGCCTTTAAATTTGGTACATACACATGCCGTTCTTATCATCTTCGAATAACCGCGATTAGTTGCGGTGCTTCGCGCAGAGGTTCATCGTCGTGTGTCGTTCAAGTCCATTTGAGTTTACCCAAAAATGCCGAGTCAAGAAGTCGTGACAACGAAAGTTGTGGTGCACCCGCTGGTGCTGTTGAGTGTGGTGGACCATTTTAATCGTATGGGAAAAATCGGAAACCAAAAAAGAGTGGTTGGTGTCCTTTTGGGCTGTTGGCGGGCTAAGGGTATCTTGGATGTGTCAAACAGCTTTGCAGGTTAGGACTCATTTACAAAGAAACCCGAATGTTTTTTTTCCGAAAAACGTTTGCAACGTTTATAATAATGTTAAGCTCGTGGCGCTGAAAAGGTAAACCTTGATGTTTCAGTACCTTTCGACGAGGATGACAAGGATAAGAGTGTGTGGTTCTTGGACCATGATTACCTCGAAAACATGTATGGAATGTTCAAGAAAGTTAATGGTAAACATTTGCGGACAATTAGTGCGCAAGTTCTACAAGATGGAGTGAAAATTTTAATCGTTATACTTTGTTGCCTCCTTAGCTCGTGAGAAGGTAGTGGGTTGGTATCATACCGGGCCCAAATTACATCAAAATGATGTTGCCATTAATGAACTGATAAGAAGATACTGTCCCAATTCAGTTCTGGTCATCATTGATGCCAAACCAAAGGACCTTGGTCTTCCTACAGAGGCATATCAAGCAGTTGAAGAAGTACATGATGTGAGTTCATATATACATTACTTAAAATGTGTACCACAAAGGCATATATATACATAATTCGTACGATAAAAATTTTACGTACACAGGATGGCTCCCCAACCTCCAAAACTTTTGAGCATATTCCTAGTGAAATTGGAGCCGAGGAAGCCGAAGAAGTCGGAGTAGAGCATTTACTGAGAGATATCAAAGATACCACAGTTGGTACATTAAGTCAAAGAATCACGAACCAGCTGCTCGGTTTGAAAGGTCTTCACGAGCAGATCCGGGAAATTAGAGATTACCTGCTTCAGGTAGACGTCTCTTACTGTGCTTTACACCGTAGCTGCTTCAGTTCTTCGTTAATTGCGGATCGCTAAAACGAACTTATTTCTTGACAGGTTGGCAGCGGCAAGTTACCGATAAATCATCAAATCGTTTATCAGCTTCAGGATATATTTAATTTGCTGCCGGATATGACCCAAAGCACCTTTGTCGATTCGCTATATGTAAAAACGAACGATCAAATGTTAGTTGTATATCTAGCAGCTCTCGTTAGGTCCATAGTGGCGTTACACAATTTAATTAACAATAAGTTGACCAATCGCGACGCTGAGAAGAAGGAGACGGATAAGAAGGAAACGAAGAAGGAAGAGAAGAAGGAAGAGGAGAAGAAAGAGGAGAAGGCGAAAACCAAGAGCCAGTGATCGGAGTACCTCTGAACCCGCTTAATTGCGCGATTGATCGAGACTGTTAAAGTTGAGAACGTATTATTGAATCCGCGTGTAATAGTCGAGCCTGTCTACGATTTGTAAATTAAATACAGAAGATCTTTTGTAGATTAAATACAGAAAATCGTACTCCATTTATAAACAACGATACTTGAAGTATGTATCACGTTCAATTGCAAACTGGCTCCCAAACTGATTCCGAGAATCCGTGAGGATATCTTCGATTAGACGCGAAAGGGAAATCGAAAAACGATAGATTCGGTATAAATTGAGTCCTTTGAGTGTGATAAGTGGTAATACATGTATCGCGTGAGAGATTTAGGATTAAGACATTTTTACAGACCATCATTGTAACTATTACAATATTTTCAGCGTTTTAATTGTAACAATCCGTTATATATATATATATATATATATATATATAA